>NC_056575.1:2266312-2556038 GCF_018340385.1 Cyprinus carpio
GAACGCGCGATCACGTCAGTTTAATCCAAACATTCGGGCAGATCGCAGATCAGTTGTTTAGTCCGTTACGTATACGGAGGGTCTTTAAAAATCATATTAAATGGCTATGTATCATATGTAGCGTGTGATATAATATACACAGACAAACACATATAAAATATTTTACACATATATTAGCAGTTCACTCTTTGTTTATACCTGATTTAAAGACTGGGTTGTTCTTTTATTTTGGTTAACACAGCATACTAAATAAGCATGGAAAGGTCTAGAAAAATATAAGCAATCCGAGGCTGCCGCCGCGTGGAAGTGAGCGTCAAAACAGGGAAATAAAACCTTTATTTTATTACATAACCGCATCGCATTCCACGAATGAGCAAAATATTTAGACAGAGAGAGAGAAAAAAATACAATAAAATAAACTGGTTTCTTAGTTTAGGTAAAATCTGACATGCTTACAGCTGAAATCGCACCTGTTCAGACCTGTATATATTTCTAAAAAAAAATTAATAATAATAATAATAAAGTAGGTCGATGACGTAATGTATCAACAGTATCTTTGATATTTGGGAATGTAATTATTGGTTTTATAGGTTAAATAGGAAATGTGTTTTTTTTTTAATTAATTGTTATTATTATAATTTTTTTTATTAATTTGTTTGGCTAAATATTACATATACATGTTTCAACATACTGTACTAATTCTGGAATTTTAACACAGATTTGATTAATTATTGGTATTTTCATATAAGCTATTGCTCTCTGAAACTAAATAAATAAAAAATAAAATGCATCTAAAAATATTTACAACAATAAACAATAGCTATATTAAAACCACCAGCTACTTTATACAGATTTTATTAATTACTGCCATTTTCCATACAGCTACCGTTACTCACAGAGAAAAACTAAAATAAAAATAATAATAAATAATATATTATAATTTAATTGTATATATATATATATATATATATATTATATATATAAATATATATATATATATAAAAAATTTTTTTTTTTTTTTTTTTTTTCTCTCTGCATTTTGGTATATATGCATGAAAAAATAAAAAATAAAACGATAAAACTAGCCTAGTAAACTGGCGTAAATATCAATAGGTTATTACTGGTGTAATATATAATGTATTACATTGATATATATCGTTCCCGACTAGCGCACGCGCTTCTCTCCTGTTTTTCGCCCCCTGAATGTTTCTCCCGTGATGCTCCGCGTGGACGAGCAGCAAGATGGCGGACGCTCTGGATGAATTTAAGAAAGAAACTGGATGCGTCCCGATCCTCCATCCCGAGGTAAAAAAAGTCTTTATCCAGCTGCAGCACGGCAGCGATGCGAAACGAAGTAAAAGCCAGCAAAAGCCCCGTTTTTACCGCGAACTTCTCCCAGTGAAAGAGAAGGGCTGAGTCCCCCCCACTGCTGCGTAATAGCATCGCTGCTAACCTTAGCCTTTCATACTCACAGATTATGTTTTTATCAGTCGTTGTACCGCATGTCTAATGTCATAATCTAAGGCAGAGGTGTGTTTCTATAACATACCGTGCAGGGGCAAACATGACATTAGCATATTCGTGAAAGAAGTGTGTTGTGCTGCGTTTGCATCTAAATGACAGACAACATTCACAAACACCATCATTTGCATTCATTTGAACATTGATTGTGTCATTGTGTTTTATTAATATACCTTTAGGACACTATGGAAGATTGCATTTGGGATTTATATAACGACAGATCTGTTTCTGATCTTGTGCAGACTCTTATATTCTCATTAATATATTCATAGATAAATGATATCATCACTGCTGCAATGATAGATTTACATAATTCCGAATAATTCCCGAAATTTGCATTAACGGTGTATGTGTTGATGTAGGGAAGTTTTGCATGAAACATGTAAAGCGCCATAGTTTTATATGTGCGATAGAATTATAAACAAGTCATAACATGACACCAAAAAAAATGCAATCAATTAAAAAGTAATTGCATTCATTTTCAGACTTCTTTATTGCTAACCCAGAGTTTAGCTCACTCGTATGGGACCTCCAGCTGTAAATTATGCATGCATTCATTGTTATGTATGATGTATTAATAGGCTAATAATAATTAGTGGTCACCTGATATATTCTAATGCTTATACTGATATCTGCAAAGCAGTATCAATAGCAAATGTTTGTTACGTGATATCAAAGACTGTAGAATAACATTTAAGCGACTTTGATGATATTTAAAGTAAATTTGCTGAAGACAGTGTTATGTTGGAAGGTCTGGTTGATGTTGAGGCTAGAACGTGAAATCATGATGGAGACTGTGCTTTGCACGTGGCCTTTTGCGAGAGAAATGGTGAATGGTTTAGCTGTCCTCATAATTTGGTTTGTGATGGATTATCTAAAGGTTATATTATAACGTGGAGCATTGTTCCAGATGGTCTTTTGTTGATTGGGGAAAAAAAGCGGGACGTAAAGTAAAGCATGAAGTAAATTCATATTGGAAGCAGGGTTATTAAAGTGAATTAAAACTATGACTAAAAACTTATATATTTTTGCAAATATATTGTTTTTAACATTTTTAGATGCATTTTATTTTTTATATTTTTTTTAATTATTTAATTGCTATTGAAATAATATTTTTGCTATTTCAGGCAAAATAAATAAAATGAACTTTGAAAGAAAATAAAAACCAACATTTCTCATTTTCATTAACTTTATGCACTAAAAAACAACAAAAAAAACAACCATTTATATTTAAAATGTTAAGATTCCCGTCCCGTTCCCTTCAGATGCTCTGCCCTTCGTCACCTGGGTGGGCAACTTTGGGGCAACATATTCATATGAGAGCCAGCCATCTGTTCTTTACCATCACCCATCAGATCAGACCTGATGAAAATATTTCTGCACAGTGGCCTGTGGGTGTGATTTCATTTGCATTTCTGCTTTTGTGGCTTTATATGTAAAAATAGACAAAGAAATGTGAAATCTGACTAGTACAAATAGTCAGATTTCTGACAATCTACACAAAATCAACAAAGAATCACCTGCGATTTTAAAATCGATTTTGTGTAGATTGTCAGTGAATTACGGCTCTGTGTAGTAAAAGCCAACCAGTGTTGCCAAGTCTGCGGTTGTTTTTCATGTCCGCGGGTTGAAGCGACCCCAATACCAATAACGTGATATTTAGCCCCTAAAATGCCAATATTACCAAGGCAACCCTGCCAAAAAACGTATATTTTTATCACAAGGAACGAAACGCGATTGGACTAGTTTTGAGAAGCAACTGGGCAGGATTTGTTGTGAAAACCTGGCAACCCTGATCTGAACGCACGTGCTGGAGATATACTACTAATCACAGGAGCGCCTTTACTGATGAGATGCGGATGAAAATCACATTCGTTTTTTTGCACAGCCCTAAGTACAAATAATGAGTTTAGTCATGAAAAAATAATGTTGATCCTGAGATATCTGTGGCATTGCATTGACACTGTGAATGTAATTTCACGATGGCTGAGTGATGACGGTCAGCGCAGACATGTCGTTACGGCATTATCTTGACATGAACTAAAGATCGAAACAGTCGACGTAACTAACAGAAGCTGTTGATAAAGCACACGCTCCCCGGAGCTGAATGCTTAATGTCTTCCTGTTTTAATGGAAAACCAAGCATCTCAGTATGTGTCACATGGTCCCACAGATGCTGTAACCGCTCGTTTCCTCACTGGCAGGAGGAACATGAGGCCTGTATTGAATTAGACCAACTGCTCTGATACCAGGCGCAAAACTATTGTGTGAAACAAGCAGACACCTTTATAAAAGTCTGCTGGTGATGCTGTATCTCCCTATTGCTCACTTTATCAGTTCTGTTTGGCAATCTGTACTGTCTTGCATAACATATCTGTTTCTCTGATCGCTGAAATGGTATTTAATAACCTGGATTAGCATTAATGCTATGCGTATGACTTAAACATTTGGATTAGGTGCATATCTGCTAGCAGAGATTTCCTCGGTTTAGTCTGCACTGCTGTAATTTCTGTAATATTCCACATTTACCATGTTTTCTAATGGAATACTAACACTTACATTTAGTCATTTAGCAGATGCTTTTATCCAAATGAGGACAATGGAAGCAATCAAAATCAACAAAAGTGTAATGATATACAAGTGCTATAAACGCAGTGCCTCAGTTAGCTTAATCACGCAGTACACGTAGCAAGGGCTTTTAAATAATATAATAAATAAAAAGAAAACAGATAGAATAGAGCAAGCTAGTGTTGCTTTTGTTAATTGTATAATAAATGAAAAGAAAACAAATAGAATGCAAAAATATTAATATAATAATAAATATTAAAATACTAACATACTGTACTTGCTAAATATATATTATAAATATAATATGAATAGTTGTTGACCGATATATATTAGCAAGGCCGATATATCGGCCAATATTTTTTGATAAGCAGCTTTTATTTTGACTGATGGGACTTTTATTTTGACAGCGCTAAGAACAGCATATAGTTATCATAATGGATTTAAATTTAATGTAATTTTTTTTTTTTTTTTATTAAATTATGATTCAGGGAAATATTCAAAAATCACATTTGATATTGTTTCTGGTTCATTAAGTATTTAAAGATCATATTTACCACATCCAAATCATAGGCCGTTATACATTTTGTACATTTTTGACTAAACAAATTTGATTTCAGAGGTCAGATGTCAGCCAGCTAGATCAGTTTCAGCAGGGTTGTGGCTGTATGTTGTGTTATTGTGCTGGATCATTAACTTTTGACGAATGACCCCAGTTAATGTGCTTGCTGTTGGACTGACCTCTGACCTCTCGAAGAGCGTTTTAGAAATAAAGATTTGACTGCGCTGTCCATTTGTATGTCCCTTTCATGCAGATTCTCATTCATTGTGGATTGAGTTGATCTTGCTAGGCTTTTCTCTGGACGTGTGGCTGCTGCATGAATCCTTGTGTTGATAATATGTACAGTCGTGTCTAGACGGATCGCTGTGGGGTGTGTTTGTAAAAGTGACAACTACGGCGTAATATATTTAGTCGTTGTGGTGGGTGCAAATGTGCAGGTTCTTGCCTGTTACTGACTCGTGTTACTCTTCACTAATGAGTTTATAAGCATTTTTAAGGATTATATGTAATGCTACTGATTTATAAATGCATTCTCGTTTACTGTGTTTGCCTGTTCATTATCTTTATACATGAATCTCTTTGGCCGGTGTGTGTGTCTCATGTCTCTGCTGGCCTGGCATTACACACACACACACACACAAAAACACACATTATTAAGGGGGGTTGGTTTTTTTTGCCGGGTCCCTTGTTTGTTTTGGGTTTGTCCTTTGCATCTGTTTTAAGCTTTTGTCAGAAGGTGTCTTATTTTAGTGTTTTTACACATCTATTTGAAATCTGTGGTGTTTAAATAACTTCTGGTGTAATAATATCTGTAGTCTAATGTTAATATACTACAGATCTGATTATAGTCTGCACATTTTCTGTGATTGTGGTTTATAATTAAATAATAATATGTTGTCAATGTGTATTATGTTATTTTTATTTAGAATGATTTATTTATGTTTCTTATATTAATAAATATTTATTTTTTGTTTTTTTTTTGTTTTTTAGATTTAGTTGTGTTTTTTTTATTTATTTTAAATAAATATAATTAAAAAATATATATATTAAATTAAATTATGAAAATACAATTAAATAAAAAGTTAAATAAATAAATACTGTTTTTCTAGGGGGAAAAAATCCTGGAAAGGGTTTGGTGTACAGGGTACGGCTGGAGGTTCAGGTCCGAATGGCTTTTAATACAATAGACAGAGCAATCAATAGAGCTGAAGTTTGGACATCTGCTGGTCATCACACACACACACACACACACACACCCCTCTGACCTGTGACCTGTGAGCACATGCAGACTGAGGGGTTTTATTAGTATAATTATAATGTTAGACAAAGTTTCATGAACTGCTTTCTTGCTGACCAATAGTATTTAAATTATGTTTTTTGCTACTGTACTGTTAATTTAATAAATAAATCAATAAATTAGCATTTTTTATGATTAGTTAACCTCAGCTAACTGCCATAGTTTTCCATGATGGACAGAAAAAGGGTTGATGTGTAAATGTGGCTGGTTATATGTTAATATGCTTATAGTTAAGACATCTAACGATGAAGTAATAAGCTATATTTGCAGTTGGATTTTAGTTAGGGTTCCACGATAGTGAAATCATAAAATAACCAAATTTTTTTGAGTGGTTATAAAATAAAATTAAACATAATTAAATATAATTAAAATAAAATAAAACAAAATAACTAAAATCTAAAATAAAAATTATATTAAATTATAAAAAATATACATTTATACATAAATGCAGGCTGTTTAGAAAACAAATCACTAATAAATTATTTTGCTTAAAATGTAACAATTATTAGTCATGATTGTTTTCATTTGAGAAATGTATTTTTACATTTAATTGCATTATTGCACTTTTACATGAGCACATAGAAGGAAAACATTATTTCATACGCCCAATTGAAACCAAGACAAGATTCATGTTTAGATATACTGCGAATATCACAGACAGTTATTTTTAAATAATAGAGACAAGCAGAAGTTGTGATCACAATTAAAATATGATTAATCGTGCAGTTTCAAAAAACATTTAGTTGCATCAAACAGCAAGATAATCCTGTTTTCCATTATATGACCCCTATTTCTGTGTGTGTGTGTGTGTGTGTGTGTGTGTGTGTGTGTGTGTGTGTGTGTTTGAGCTCGTTGTCACCATGGAGACTGACCGTACGTATGACACATTGTGCCCAAGATCCTCAGTGTCATCCATCACTCATCCTTCTATCTGATGATGAACTGACTGTGATTCTCTCCCACAGGAAATTAAACCCCAGAGTCACTATAATCATGACTTCAGCGAGAGCGTCAGCCGCAAGAGCCACGTGGACGACTACAGCACTTGGGACATCGTCAAGGCCACCCAGTGAGTCTACACATACACACACACACACACACACACACACACACATATCCCTGACTCAGAAATATCTGATGAACGTCATATTATCAGTGAACGCAAAAGACATTCCATTTGACACTTTTTGTGTTTGCTGGCCAGTGTTATTTTATTAAAAGAAAATATGACAAAAAATATTCCTTTCTTTCCATGACTGAGACGAGAAGACACTGACATCATTAAACACTAACTGTGACTATATTAATAATATAATATATTCTGTATCTTTGACGAAAGACTAAAATGTAGTTTAAAAAATCAAAGCTTTCTATATCCAGAATTTCTCTGTGTTTTCTTCAGCGTGAAAGAGGAGAAAAAATAGAGACCTCCATGAGTTTTCATGTTTGGGGTTGCCAGAGTTTAAATCCCCCATCATAGGGCCCTATAAAATCCATTTTTAAATTTTTCCCAAATTCCTTTTTTTTCTGTTTTAATGGTTAAATAAAATTTTAGTAGTCAAAAGTCATGTCTGAATAATTAATTGAAATCATACAACTTTAACAATAATTTATTAAAAATGTAACACAAATGTATTTTCTTTTAGGACCCTATAAAATATGCTTTATTTTTTCTCAAATTCTGTTTTATATTTACCAAATTCTGTGTTTTGTGTTTTATTTTTTCTGTATTCCATTTCAATGGTTTAATTAAATTTTAATAATTAAAAGGCATGTCCAAATAATTCTTAAACATACATTTATATAAACTTTTTTACTTTTTTTATTTTGTGTTGTGTATTTTAATTTTTCTTGTAATCAGGTGAAGGCTTAAAACATTAATTCATCTTTTAATCAAAGGAAAACTAAGCAAACCCTTTCATTTTTTTTTTTTGGCAAACAAATTGCATCACATTCTTGTTTGTGATTGAGGTCGCTGAATAAATGCACTTACGCAACCTCTGTGCCACAATACAAAGACTGTTGTGTTTTAATAGAAAGACATGAATATAATTGTGTATAATTGGAATTAACATCTGTTTTCGCTTTTGAGAGATACTTTTGAGTTTGACCAATTTTCAAAATGTAAAGTGTGTGATTATATTTATTGACTAAAACTAGACTAAAATTCCCAGACATTTAGTCAACTAAAACTTAGTCTGCACAAAAAACAGGACAGGTTGACTAAATATGATTAAAAAAAAAGAAAAGGACATTTGACCTAAGACTAAATTACAAAACAGTTGACAAAGTGAACACCAGTGTTGGCAAACTGGATAAAAGCTGTTGTTCAGGGATTTTTTGTGGTGTAATTTGAGCTGTTTGTGTGCTCAGGTATGGCATATTCGAGCGATGCCGTGAGCTGGTGGAGGCTGGATATGACGTGCGTCAGCCGGATAAAGAAAATGTCACACTCCTGCACTGGGCGGCAATCAATAACCGCGTAGACCTGGTCAAGTATGTCTCTCTCTTATTCATTTTATACACATTGCCTGTTCTTTCCTGGATCCCTAGATTTTTTCCCCCTCCCGTTGTTAAGACACCACACACTTACGCACACAGAGGAATGGATAGAGTTATTACTCTGTCAGCGTTCAGATGAGAAAAGCTTGAAATTCCCATTACGAGACTGTGTGTGCGTGTGCATATCCTCCTCTTAATAAGCGCCTGCTCTGGCGCAGTCGTTCATTTTGCACTGCTCTCTTGTGCAGCTGTAAGATAAAGCCTAGACGTCTCGTTTCCTGAATGCTGTCTGTCTGTCTGCTCTTTTTAGGTACTACATATCTAAAGGTGCCATAGTCGATCAGCTGGGAGGAGATCTCAACTCTACACCGCTGCACTGGGCTACAAGGTGTGTGTTTGATATGCACTAATACAAAATTACAAAAAAAAAACTACAATAAGTAAATGAGAGCTAAGTAGAAATACAAACAAACTAAAACTAATAAAAAGGACGGACACAAAAAATTTAATTCCTAAAACTTAAATTAAAATTAAACATTTTGGGTAATTAAAAATTAAGCTGAAATGAAAAATAGATAGTAGATTAAAAAAAGATTAGAAATAAAATAACTTAAAGTTGAATTTCAATATGCAAAAACTAAAACTGAAATAAGTTAATTAACATTAAATAGAAATTAAAATAAATAATAAAATATCATTTAAAATCAAAATGTCAAACACAAAACAGAAATTACAGAAAATTTAAAATTAAATTTAAATGAAAGCTAAGTAGAAATACAAACAAACTAAAACTAATAAAAAGGACGAACACAAAACGAAATTCATAAAACTTAGAATAAATTTAAACATTTTGAGTAATTAAAAATTAAGTTGAAATGAATTATAGATAGTAGATTAAAAAAAAGATCAGAAATAAAATAAGTTGAAGTTGAATTCCAATGTGCAAAACTAAACCTGAAATAAGAAAATTAAATAAAACTAATAAAAATGACAAACACAAAACAGAAATTGCAGGAAATTTTAAATTAAACTTTCTTTGGGTAATTGAAATAAAATTGAAATTAAATATAAATATAAGATGGATAAACTTAAATTTAAATTTGCTGAAATAAAATAAGTTTAAGCTGAAGTATTATAACTTACAAAAATCTAAAGCTGAAATAATTGAAATAAAGCTGAAATATAAATATTAGATGAAAAAAATGAGCTTAAAATAAAATGTTGAATTTGAAGTACTAAAATTACAATAACTAAAGCTGAAATAAGTTAAAGCTAAAAAGAAATATAAAATAAACTAGAACTAATTAAATGACAAACAAAACAGAAAAAAAATATTGCTAAAACTTCAATGAAAACTGAATAACAGTGCATTGCATTGTGGGATGCATCTTGCTCTGTTGTACGCTGCACATTTTGTCAAATATGGTAGGTTATCCACTTATTCAATGCTTAACAAAAATGTGCATAGTGTGCACCCTTCAAAATGAGTCCAAGTGTGCCAATACTGCGTGTGTGATGTATTATCACTGCACACACCTCTCGCCTGCTCTCTCTCATTCAGACAGGGCCATCTCTCCATGGTGGTGCAGTTAATGAAGTACGGCGCTGATCCATCTCTCATCGATGGCGAGGGATGCAGTTGTGTGCATCTGGCCACTCAGTTTGGACACACCTCCATCGTAGCGTATCTCATCGCCAAGGGACAGGTACGCTTGTTTAATACTAATGTGTGGCGCTGATCTCATAGTCACAGCCAATCAGAACATTTTGAACAGTCTGATCTTACTTTTAAGCCTTCTCTGTGTGGTATTTCCCAGGATGTGGATATGATGGATCAGAATGGCATGACCCCTTTGATGTGGGCGGCTTATCGGATGCACAGGTGTGTGTGTATTATGAGAGGAAATATATTCTATTGCCGTTGTGGGATGTAAAGCTAATCGGTGGGATTTCTGCAGTGTTGACCCGACACGGCTGTTGCTGACGTTTAACGTGTCTGTGAATCTGGGTGATAAGTATCATAAGAACACGGCTCTGCACTGGGCGGTTCTGGCTGGAAACACTACGGTCATCAGCCTGCTGTTGGAGGCAAATGCTAATGTCGACGCACAGAACATCAAGGTAAAGTCCAGACGCCTGCACTGGCACACTGAAATAAACTGTGTTGATTAGTGGTACATATTTGCTTTGTTTTTTTTTATTATCAGCGTCGGCCCGTAAGTGTCGGATACAGGACTTTTATTTTGAAAGATGCACAGGAGCTTCCTTTTCTTCATCATCATTCATTATCTTTATTTAATAGTTCTTTCTGATAATTAAACGGCAAATGCTGTAATAATTTTTATATACTATCTGCACTCAGCAAATATGCCTCTTAAATGAGTTTTTGAATATTTAATAAATATTTAATGCCTCAAACCTCGCCGACTCCAGCTGTGCATAGTGTGCATAGCCTTCATAAAAAAAAAAAATGAAGAGTTTTTTATTTGTTGTTGGTTTTGATATTATTTAATTGTTTATAAATTGTACAGCACTTTGGTACAGCATTGTTGCTTTTAAATATGCTTTATAACTAAACGTGAACTTAAAATCAACTTCTGAGTGCTGTATGTAAAATCAGTGTTATTTGGTCTTTATCTGAGAAAATATGATTTCCAGTGTGCAGTAACTTACCAAAATTACAGCGCATACTGTTGGTTATAGTGTTTACTTCCTCTTACTGGGTATTTTTCAGCTTCTTGATTTGTGAAAAACACTATAATAGGATTACAGAATCAGAAGTTGCTATGCAAAGTTTAAATCAGTCTATTTTACATATTTATTTATTTATTAGCAGATTAAAAAAAATATATATATATATATTTACAAAAATGTATTAATTTACTAATTATTTCTAATTATTTTAGTAAATATTATTTAAAATGAAAATAAATTCCCTTGCAGAAATTCAGTCATAGGCCACCCTGCTCAGTGTAATTTTTGTATTATTTATATATATATATATATAATAGTATATATATATATATATATATATATATATATATATATATATAATTATTAGCTATATATAATAATATAGATATATATATATTAGCTTTTATTTGTGTATTTTCAGTTTTCATTTCGATTTTAGTTGTCAGGTATTTTAGTACTTTTTTCAGTAATTCCGTTTTTACCAAGGCAACGTTTAAACATTATTATTATTTTTATTTTTTTTTAATCTAATATTTATATTTTATCATATTTTATTTTAAGTTAACGCAAATGTTTTTTAATAGTTTTAGTTAATGAAACCACACTGGTGTACATCACATTTAATGATATTTGTTGGTGGCAGGGGGAGACGCCGCTGGATCTGGCCAAACAGAGGAAAAACGTGTGGATGATAAATCATCTGCAGGAGGCCAGACAGGCCAAAGGTTACGACAGCCCCTCGTACCTGAAACGGCTTAAAATGGACAAGGTAGAGCAACCGAAACCGCCTGTTCTGACTCATCAGTTACTGTTAAGGAGAAATCGATCTGTACTGCATGCACTCAGACGTTTCTCTGTCCGTCTGCAGGAGTTCAGGCAGAAGGTGATGTTGGGAACTCCGTTCCTGGTGATCTGGCTGGTGGGATTTATCGCTGATCTGGACATTGACTCGTGGCTCATCAAGGGTGTGATGTATGCAGCGATGTGGCTCATCGTGCAGTTTCTGTCCAAGTACGACACCTTTACACCCATCTGTGGTGCTGCTCCGGCTTTTAATGCATTCTAATGTGAATGAGAAGCATCATCGCTAACATTTGATCTCTGTTTCTAGGTCTTTCTTCGATCACTCCATGCATAGCGCTCTTCCTCTGGGCATCTATCTGGCCACTAAGTTTTGGATGTACATCACCTGGTTTTGTTGGTTCTGGAACGATATCCTTTCATCCTGTGCTGTCAATTTGATGATCATAATGTGGATTTGATGCTACGCAATCAGATTGATTCATTTGACTTAATCAGAATACTGTATTTAGCTCTTCTGACACAGCGTCATTTATCAGCAATAGCAACAAATCCAGCCTTTGTCTTGGTGATTCACATAAGCATCCATTTATATGTTCGTTGATAAGAATGCTGATAGCAGGAAACCAGGCCACCTTGTTATCTAAGAGCTAAAGAAATTTATATCTTCCTTTGAAAACATCTTCTCTTTCTGTCTTTGTTGTTTTCCCGACATGAAACTTAAAACTGGGTCGCCGAAGTGACGCAATTTATATGGCAATATCTAACTTTTCAGTGTTGAAAGATCTGAAAATGATCTGGTAGAGAAGCTTTTTTGTTTAAACGTTCACTCGTGTTTTTTGATAGGTTTTGTGAGAGTTAATGATGGTAGAAGATGTTAAGTTTAGCAGTACGCTCCAGCGTCTGAATGTTCTCATCCATTTACACTTTATGAAAACATAAACAGAGATGAAAATATCCGCCTTTCACCCTTGTTTCACTGACGCCAACATGAATTAGTGGGTTTTTCTGGAGATAATTTGTTTTAAGTTGTGCTGCAAGTGTAAAATTCTGGGCAGATGCATCATTTTTGACAGGCTTGGGATTGATATTGGTTATGCCTTTGTTTGGATGGTTTTTTTTATCAGGAGGAACTCGCACAATAAATGTATTGAATTTGACACCTTTAGTGATATAGTGTGGGTGAGAGAAGGGCTGGGCAGCTTGACAGTATGTATTGTGCAATGGTAGAAATGTGTCAGATACTGGCCTGTTGGTGCGGTGTTTAAGCGTTACATTATTCACATCTGAGATGCACACAAAAAAAAGTTTTGCAAGGTAATAAATGCAATTGGGAACAGATTTGGAGAAATGTAGCATTCCATCACTTGCTTACCAATGGGTGACGTCAGAATGAGAGTCCAAACAGATGATCCATCAATTTTATCAAGAAATATTAATAAGATAAAGCACTTTTCATGTGTGATGTATTTATTTCAATGGAATTAACAACATTTGGCATCTCTGTATGGTGGTTAAATACATAAACATAAACAGTGTTTTGTTGAATTTCCAGCAAAAGTAACCATATTGTGCTATAAATGATCACTGTGATATATAATTACTCATACTGTGATATAAGATTCTGTTCATGACGCCCACCATTAGGTGTGAGAGAAGCACAAACACAAGAAAGCCGAGTTCTTGTCTGGTAATGACAATAATGTTGCATTTCTGTGGTTATGGAGCTGTCAGACATTGGTGATAAAAGAGGATTTCTTCCCAAAGCTGAAGCATTTCCCCCTGCCCTGATCAAACCACTCAAGACCTGACTCATGTCTGGATCTGCCTCTCGAATGAAGCTGCTGAAATGTGGTTCTTGTAATTGGAGGTTGTGGAGTGATGTTTAGTGTGCACAGAACCGCCGTGTGTCCAGGTGCTTCAGGAATAGAAACAATGTGCTCAAACCCTGCAGCTGAAATCAGTTCAAGAGCTCTGTGTGGATCCGTTTCCTTCTCGCCTTTATCATCCAACAATAGAGCATCTCCTCTGAGGATTGAGCTCCTTGTTTCCTGCTGTGATTGTTGCACATGTGCAGCTCAGCTCAGCGAAACCACTGACCCACTTACAGGAGAAACAGGTTTTCTGCATTTTTTAGTGTCTTTCTGGACATACCGTTCTCTGATTGATGGAGACACTCATGTTACATCCAGACGTCAAAGCCACAAGTCAAACAGGAAATGTTACATTTTTAAAGAAATAATCCATTTAAATGTTGCAGCTCAGAATTCCACGGAACTTTCAGTGTAAATTCAAACAGTCATTTGTCTAAAGGTTCTTTTCACTAAATCACTTGAACCAGTTCACTGATTGGTCTGAATGATACATTCAAATCTGATTTGATTGATTGGTCCAAAATTGTGTTAACCCTGTTGTGTCATATTCAAACATAACTTCCTTAACCCTCTACACATCTCCCGTTCATCACCATCCACCTGCCCTTCTTGCTCAACAGTCTGGCTCTCTTCTATAACTTTGGCAAGTCTTGGAAGTCAGACCCTGGTATCATCAAAGCTTCCGAGGAGCAGAAGAAAAAGGTAAAATCTCAAACTGCAAACAAGTTCAGCAGTGATTACAGCAAGTCTACTCACCCTCAGGTCATCCAAGATGTAGATAAGTTCAGTTTTTAATCAGATTAGATTTGGAATTGTAGCATTGCATCACTTGCTCAGCGATGGGTCCTGTGCAGTGAATGGGTGCCGTCAGAATGAGAGTCCAAACAGCTGATAAAAACATTGCAAAAATCCACAAGTAATCCACACTAGTCCAGTCTATCAGTTAATGTCTTGTGAAGCAAAAAGCTCTTCTCTGTCCATAATAATGCTTCCTCCTGTGATAGTCATCTCGTCTGAGTCAGGAGAGAAATGTGACCCTGGAGCACAAAACCAGTCTTAAGTCGCTGGGGTATATTTTTAGCAATAGCCAAAAAAACATTGTATGGGTCAAAATCGATTTTTCTTTTGTGCCAAAAATCATTAGGATATTAAGTAAAGATCATGTTCCATGAAGATATTTTGTAAATTTCCTACCATAAATGTATCAAAACTTAATTTTTTATTAGTAATAAGAATTCATTTGGACAACTTTAAAGGCGATTTTCTCAGTATTTTGATTTTTTTTTTTTGCACCCTCAGATTCCAGATTTTCAAATAGTTGTATCTCGGACAAATATTGTCAGATCCTAATAAACCATAAGTCAATGGAAAGCTTATTTATTCAGCTTTCAGAGGATGTATAAATCTCAATTTCGAAAAAATTGACACTTAAGACTTGTTTTGTGGTTCAGGGTCACAAATTATGCACAGATTACAAGCAAAAACAGGCCAAAACATCACTAAACAAATATGTTGCAGATTTTGATGTAAGAGAAAAAACAGGGGATGGATTTTGTCACTGGAGGAAGAATTATGATTATGGACTCCTATTTTGGTCAGAATTTACAATTTTGTAAAACACTTCAATGGATTTGTTTCTTACAAACACGCAGCCTTTCGCTTCACAATTTGTTTACTGATGTACTAGAGCGCTGTGGTTTGATTTGTTTTTTTTTTTTGTTGTTTGTTTTGTCTTTCTTTCTGAAGGCATTCACTGCAGAGCATCCATTGCTGAGACACTGATGTACAGTAAAGCTACATTTCTCCAAATCTTCGGGCCATGATTCAGGGCTCTTTAACTTGGGCCGGTAAACAACCATGAAGAACACCAATGCTTTATGCACAGGAAAGCACCACTCACAGTTACTTGAGAAAATGTCTCTTTCTACTCTCTTCAGACTATAGTTGAATTGGCAGAAACAGGCTCTCTGGATCTCAGCATATTCTGCAGCACCTGTTTGGTAATTATGACTCTCTTTCCATTCTCCACACCACTGCTTGAACACAGTCAGCATTGGCCAGCTGATAACCCAACAGTCTGATTTGCATTGCAATTTCCATCAAGGTGTCCACACATAAAAAACTCACTTCAACGGCCTGTTCTCCACAGATACGGAAGCCAATCAGATCGAAACACTGCGCCGTTTGCAATCGATGCATCGCCAAGTTTGATCACCACTGCCCATGGGTTGGAAACTGCGTGGGTGAGTTTTTCAGTCGTATTCCTACAGTAAATCTCCACCAAACATCCACCTCACCTGCTCTTCCACCTGACATTAACACAAAAAGTCAGATGTTCTGCCAGGAAATTGTTCGCTATTGTGAAGAAAGCCCATTTTGCATCTCATAATCCAAATCTTGGACTAATTTGAGCCAAAGGCAGATAGTTGAGTGAATGTAAAGCAGGAGGTGTGATTCATTCCTTCTGTTTTTTTCCTCATTGTTTGCGGACAGGAAGTGGAAACCACCGTTACTTTATGGGCTACTTGTTCTTCCTGTTGTGTATGATCTGTTGGATGATATACGGATGCATTTGCTGTGAGTACACTATTTTGCATGGTTTTATACGATCAATGCAATGATAAATTAATATAAATTAAATTAAAATAGTATTCATTTATTTGTAACACTCTACAAACAGATTTAATTTGTTATCTACATCAATTAACAATCATCTTAAACAGCATTTAGTCAACATTTACTAATTCATTGTTAAAATCTAAATTAGTATCTGTGAACTCTTATGTAATTTAATATTGTTCCTTGTTAGTTTTAGTTAATGCACCCAAAAATGAAAATCTTGTCATCATTTACTCACCCTCAAGTTATTCCAGACCTGTAAAAAAATATATTTTGAAGAATATCGGTAACCAAACAGTTGACGGTAGCCATTGGCTTACATGGTATTATGGAAGTCAATGGCTACCGTCAACTGTTTGGTTACCAGCATTCTATAAATCATCTTCTTTTGTGTTCAACAGAAGAAAGAAAGTCATACAGGTTTGGAACAACATGAAGATGACAGAATTTTGGGATGAACTTTCCTTTTAATTAATGTCAACAAATGAGAACTTATTGTTACCTTATTTTTTTTTTTGTATTAGTAGTATTTATGATATTGATTGATGGTGCTCTGTTTCTGCAGACTGGAGGATTCACTGTGCCACCAGCTACACTAAAGACGGCTTTTGGATCTACATCACCCAGATCGCCACCTGCTCGCCGTGGATGTTCTGGATGTTCATCAACAGTGTGTTTCACTTCATGTGGGTCGCTGTTCTCATCATGTGCCAGCTCTATCAGGTAATGTATGCTCAAGTCTAGATCTGTTGCAAAAGCAAGAGAGCTGCCTACCTAGGCCTGTTTGTTTTCAGTGTAGAAACTGAGTCGGCTCATTAGGGTTTGGAACAGATTGTTTGATGTGTTTGTATGTTTGGTGTGTCCTCCATAGATCGCTGTTCTGGGCATCACTACAAACGAGCGCATGAACGCCAGAAGATATAAGCACTTTAAAGTTACAGCCACGTCCATCGAGAGCCCTTTCAAGTGAGTCCTTTAAACTCACTTCAGGTTGAGCTGGGAAGCACTGAACACAGAGGAGGATTGTCAAGCGGCCGTGAACATAAATATATTTTATAGACGATTGATTTGTGTATTTAGAATATAATCTATATACTCAGGGTCAAGGTCAAAGTTTTTTATATAGCACCTTAAAACAACACAAATGTTGACCAATGTGCTTCGCAAGCAGAGCAAAGTAATCAATCCAGTAACTTCAAATAAATGTATAATAGTCAAAAACAGTCATAACCTGGGACATCACAAAAACTGCAACCCTCTAGCATTAAAGAGATGCATACAAAATAAAACCAAGTTACGAGTACGCCTGAGAAAAAACTTAGGTTTTATATACCGTTTCATATACTCTATATGTTTCATATACTGTTCGCAAATTATCCTATAAGTGCTTGTTTAGACACCAACAATTTATACAAAGATCCAGTTCCAATTAAGTGAATTATTTGTAATGAATATGTTTTAATTCAAAAAAGTCTCCCATTATAATAATGTTAATATCTATAGATAAAGGGTGGCTGATGTAGTACTGATATATTATATAATATGATGATGACAAATCACTTGGAGTTGGTTGTTTCAGTGCTTATAAGCTATTTAAGTAAAAAATAAATAAAATGTTTTGTTATCGATTTAAAAAAAAAAACTTTTTTAAGAAAAAATGTTGTTACTTGAAATAGAGCTGAAATAAAATATTAGATGAAAAACTTTGAGCGAAAATTATTTGCCTGGCAACTAACTGATAATAATAATTTTAAGTTGAATTACTAACTGAAATAAAACCAAATTAAAAATATTTAGAAATATTTGAACAATGACTAATAAAAATTACAAAATGAATAACGAACAAAAAAAAATTCAATAAGCTGAAAATATAAAAATAAATGCTATTCAAATCAATTGAAAAGCTAATTCTGATTATTAATACAAAGTATATACATGATATTAAAATAACACTGTTTCAGATAATATTTTTTTTAATTAAGTTAATAAGTTTAAGTACTAAAATTACTAATATAAAGCTTGAACTAAAAATAGTTTGAAATTAAATTAAAAATATATTCACAAATATTTGAGCAATGACTAATAAATTGCTAATAAAAAATGAATAATGTGCAAAAAAAATTAAACTGGACATATATTGAAAAGCTAATTCTAAATATTAATAAAACATTCATAATACTAAAATAACATTGTTTCAGATAATAAAGTGAATGTTAAATTTCTAACTAAAACTCTAATTGAAATAAAACTATGTCAAAATATTTAAGCAATAATAAAAAATAAAAAAAATTATAACGGACAAAAACTAATAAAAATGACAAAAGCAAGCAGTATTACTAAAAATGAAATGGAAAATTTTAATTAAGGCCATGTGGTCTTACAGTTCAGTCAGAAGTAAGAACAGTTGTTTAGGAAGTCATTGTTGCTCCTCTGTTTTCAGTCACGGTTGTATGAGGAACCTCATCGATTTCTTCGAGCTGCGCTGCTGCGGTCTGCTGCGGCCCGTGGCGGTAGACTGGACCTCCCAGTACACAATAGAGTACGACCAGACGTCCGGCTCAGGATACCAGCTGGTGTAGTGCGGTGAAGGAGCGACAGAGCGTGAGAGAAGACGGAGCGAGAGGGAGGAGAGGAGAGGAGAGGTTTTCCTGAAGTGCTGCTCAACCGGGACCATCTCCTTCACCGAGACTGCAAACCTCACCCAGTCAGGATAACGCATGCTGTCATTGGATACCATCACCAACTCCACCCCGAGACGCACGGACACGAGGAACAGGAAGAGGAGGAGTTTAATGACATCAGAGGCGGATGCAGTACAAGCCACTCTCCTCGATTGGTCAGCAGAGACGTTTGTGGTTTGTTTCGCACATCGACTGGTTTTTGGTTACGTTCGTTTAACTTTGGTTTTCTTCCTGTGACCCCTTTTTTTGTTGCTTGTAAAGTGATATCGGATCTTAAGTGCGTAAGTCAGCCTGGAACTTTGCGTAGGAATCAGAATTAGCATAGCAAAAGCGTTTGTGGTTTAAAGGAATCGTTCTAGCCAAAATTAGACTTTTATTATTATTTATTCTTCCTCATGTCGCATCAAACCTGTATGACTGAATCTCTTACGTGGAACATAAAAGAAGACGTTTAGTAGAATGTTCAGGCTGCTCTTTTCCGTAGAATTTTTTATTTTTACTTTTTTAATTTCTATGCAGGAAGTAATACGCAAAGATGTTTGGAACGACATGATGATTAGTAAATAACACAGCTGTACATTTTTAGGTGAACGATTCCTTCAGGCTGCCTTGATTTGTCTGATCATGAATCAGATCAAAACAGGCGTCATACTGACACGCATTCATATGCCCTGATCAAATAATGTGACTTAACATATTTATTTTAACCTATTTATGTAGTATTTTTCGAAGCGTAATTATGGTATCATGAGGTAATTTTACATATCTTCATTTCCACATATATGTACATTTGCAGCATGTTTAATACTTTAGGTGGGCTGAATCCTTCGAAACGTGTCAAGAAGATAAAGCCGGGTCATATTTCACCCCAAAATCATAAGAAAAACATATTAGATTATATTTTGGTTAGAGAAAATGAAGCCTGTTTAATAGTTTCTGCATTGTATTTTTGTTTTCGTGACCGTTAAACACATTTTCCCCATAATTCCCATTACGATCATGCACTAAAACCTCCTCATTACTGTATTTAAAAATCTAAGTATTTATATTATATTGCCTTTAAATTATGCTGTTTTTAAATCATTGTATTACAGCCATTGTTTACTGTAAAACACTTAAAAAACACTGTATTACAATGAGAATCACAGCAAAAATGTCTGAACGCATTAATTATTTAGCAATTACGCATTGTAATTATTTTTCACACACACACACATGTATATATAGATTTTTTTTGTTTTTTTACATTTTAGGATGAAATGTGACCTGGACACGTTCTTGGTGCGTTTATGAGAGTAATCCAGGTGCCCTCTGAATTTACAAGAAATAACACACTCGTACGTGAACTTCTATATTTATTATGTATGTGTAGTTTTAGGAAGTATATACATTTAAAGTTGAAAATGCTGTTGAAAAGCCATTAAGTGGACCTGATATGAATGAACTTAAAGGAAGATGCCGTGTAACACGCCAGAGGGGCTCCTTCCGTGTTTTATCTTTTTGTTTTTTTTTGTGGCAGCGACATTTGTCTGCCCTGAAACAATGCACTGATCTTTTTTCGTTTCGTTCGTCGTTACTAAAGAAACAAGCTCGTTTCCCCAGCGTCGCCAAGGGATCTTCATGTTTACGTAAAAAGAGGAAGCTCCTCCCCCTTTTGCTCTCCATTTCCTCTTCCTGTTGGTGTGGCGTTGTCATGGCAGCAGCTGACAGGATGAACTGATGTAAAGAATGTGCTTATCTGTACATAAATGAACTAGATTCATTATCCTGTGAGTGACTTCCGTTCGGTTTTTTATTTTCGTCTGTGTTAGTTGAAGCTGCTCCTGATTTTTTTATCTTACCAAAAAGCGAAAAAAAATGAAAAAAATCCACTATTATCAAAAGTGTATGACTGTAGCTTTTAGTGGCGTCTGGCACTGCTGTGTATAGACCTTTGACCTTGCAACTCTCCAGTGCATGTGTAAAGCCTGACACCTTATCACCCGAAAGACGCCCCATCTGTAAATAGTGAATGTTCAGTATTTGCAACCAGGTTTTCTTAATTCTCTTTTGTTTGTTTTTACATATTTTTTCTTATTTTTTTTTTGTTTTTTTTTAGTTTTCCTCATGCTCTGCGGCCGATCAGTGCTCTGCAGATGCATTATAACTGAATGTCCCGTTTTCGTTGATTATTATTATACAGCCTAAAGGGTTTCTTTTGTATGTTTCATTGCTGGGTTTGTTGTACCACTGTATGTACAAACTGTAAATGCCAGAGAAGTAGACGCGGTCGATGGGCCCTGTGCTGTAATACTCGGATCAGGCACAGTGACGGTCATTGATTCATTCATTCATTCATACATGTGACACTGTTTTTAGAGAATATATTCACTCTGTTGTTCCTCTGCCGGCTGTTTTCCCACCATGTGAAAAGCACATGCTCATCTCCAGTGCCTCAGCTGAGATCAGGACGTCACCCTACTCTGCTTCGGATGTAACTTATTGGGCATGGTTCAATTTTAATGGCTTTATTAATAAAACATTTGAAGGTGAAAGGCCTGTGGGTTAGTTTTCAATATCACTGCACGACAGAAGCAAGCTGCACTGAAACAAGTGTTTATTTCACATTCAACATGTTTGTTTTCTAAATGTAGATACTCATACAATGACTACTCTATGAACCATTAACCAGTAAAGGGTGAGAAAAAAAATAATAAAATATATATATATATATATATATATATATATATATATTATATATATATATATATATATATATATATATATATATATATATTGCATAAAGAAAATTTACCTTATTTTTAGGACCGTTTTTTTTTTTTTTTTTTCTCATTACTGTAATACATTTTTTAATTAAAATCAAATGTATACAATTTATGTAAAATAATTTATATTAAATACTTCATTGTATTATTATTTAATCAATGTATTTTTAAAATGTGTTTTACCTTATGGTAATTATAATTAGTAAATGTGCTTAATTGTAATGAAAATATAACACTTAATGGTCCTCTATAAACAACTAACTTTTTTAAGGGTTAAAAAAATATTTTGCATAAAGAAAATGAACTAAATTTACCTTCTTTTTTTTATATACATTTTCCTAAATTCTCATTACTTTAATGCAGTAGATATTTTGTTGTTTTACAAAAAAAATTATATAAAATAATTTTATATAAAATAAAATAATTTATATTAAATATATTACATTATTTAATATAAATAATTTAAAAAAGCAATGATTTACATTATGGTAATGAGAATTTGGGGGGGAAATTTGTCTAATTGACATGAAAAGATAACTCTTAATGGTCCTCTATGAACAATATTTAAAAAAAAATATATATATATATATATATATATTATTATTTTTTTTTTTTTTTCATAAAGAAAATTAACTTCATTTCTTAGAGCCATTGTTTATATATAATTCTTTTTTTTTCTTTTTTTTTGGTTTGACATTTTCCCAAATTCACAGTACTTTATTGTATTACAGAAACAAATATGATTATTAAAATCAACAAATGATTATATTTTATATTAAACACTATATTATATTATTAAGTACTAAATTATTTAAAACCAATGTTTTGCATTTGTGGTAATGAGAATTGGAGAGGAAATGTGCTTAGTTATCATGAAAATATAACACTTAATGGCCTTTATCTTAATGGTCCTTTTTCTTTATGCAAAATAATCCTTTGCTTCTTTTGAAATTAGTAACAACCTTGTGTTACAATAGTAAAGAAACATGGAAAAGTCCTGACTATCATTGAGCGTGAACCAGTGCTCCTGCTCCCTGACCGTAGCCAAATCCTTTTGGTCCGAAGTTCTTTGCATAACATGCTGAAAAAAAGAAATTGTAGTGAATTAGTGAGCGATGTGTCATAGATCAGGTTTGCTTCAAAACTGATGAGCTTTCAGTTCAGATGCTGCGTCATTAAAGCAGACTAAATGTTGTAATCTCTCGATTGTAATCATTCAAGGGTTTCTGGTTAATCGAGTTGTTCAGCCTCTGGTTTTGATGTTGCTCGCTGTTATCAGAGGAACATCCTGCATGTATGTGACAGATAAACAAACAAACACTGGCCTCAAAACCATGAGCTTCAGATGCTGGTCACGATGCTTTATGGAATATTTCAGTTCATTCTTTATCTTAAAGGGACTGTTTGCCCCTCCAAAGAATATATATAGATATATTTCCTCATCCTCAGGTCATGCAAGACTTTTTTTATTTTAATTATTCAATGGGCCCGAGCGTGATTAAATTAATAGCAAATTGTAATTTTTTGTGAACTATCCCTTTAATGTTGTCTATGACCACTGACCATTTAGATCAGGAGTTTCAAACCCAATTAAACTGACCTTTGCAATAGATTTCTCCATCTTTCTCCGTCTGAGTGGTCGACTCCAAACTCTTCCCACATTTGGCACAGCGAAAGCAGTTCTTGTGCCACGGCTGGAAGAAAGACGAGAGAAGAAACCCATGCCGTCATGAAGCTCAGATAAAGAAAAGATGAATCCAACCAACTGACATCAAGTGCTCATGACTTCCTGGCGATTAAACCGAGAAAGACAGAAACTGGGCGAAACGCTTCACACTCGGATCTGCTGAAGAGGGTTTTTGTGGCAGCGGATCTGTACGAGCATCTGCAAACCCTCTTGAAGACAAAGAAAGTGTCAAACCGTAAACCGGAGGTGAACTTCTGAACCCGGTGACGTCTGAGTGAATAATACAGGTGATGTCACTCTGTGTGTGTGATCGCAACAGAGTGAGAAATTATGATCTGATCAGTTATGCATAACACGCATGTAGTAATATTTTATTTATTAGTTGAATGTATATCAGGGTTATTATCATTAACTAAAACCATTTTTTAAAAATCCATAACTTGAAACAAAATACATTAATTGAAATGAAAAAATATACAAATATATATAAAATTGAAAATATACAAATGTATAAAATAACCATATATATTAAATAAATTCATAATTTTATTTTTTATTTTTAGTTATTTTAGTACTTTAAGTCAGTCTTAACAAAAATGAGAAATATGGCAACACGATTAAATTAATTTTTTAAAAATATATATATATTTTTTATCGTTTTAGTTAACAGTAATAACCCTGATATATATAGTTAAATGTTAATATAATATAATTTTATTATATATATATATACTAATATATATTATTAACAAAAACTGAGGTAAATTAATTAACTACAATTTTTTTTTTTTTTTCATTTTAATAAGTTAGGGTTTTTTGTTGTTGTTTTGCTTTTAAATGAAGTAATTATATTAGATCAATTATATTAAATCCCTGGCCCTGTGGTTGAAAACCACTGATCTAGAGCAACAAATATCAAGAAACCTTAATAAACATGTTTCTTAATTCTCTAAATATTTGAGTGTCGGTGTGATTGGGAACAGTTTGCTATTATTGCTGTAACAATGTACTGTATTGACGTGCACTGATACTAGTATGTGGATGAGGACAGTAAAGACTGATATTGATGCCATTTAAGTACTACAGCACATACTAACGTCGCCTCACCTTCCCAGCGCTCATCACCTTCTCTGCAGCGTACACAGACTCTCCACAGCGAGCGCACTTCTCCGAGCCGCCAAACTTCTGCGCAAACTTGGACGGGTTTGGGTTGGTGGTGGGTCGGTGAGTTTGGGTTCTGGTAGGAGACAGAGAGGTCAGATGCTGTTTTCTGGAGAGCAGCCTAACGAGGCGCCCTGAATGAGCTGCTTTGTGTCGGGTGAGTATGAAGAGGAGCTCTGCTTGCATAATAGATTCTTTCATAACAATAATCACCTGACGCCAGCCTGAACACACCAGAGGACGGATTTGCTTCCACAACAAAACGACTTTACAAAATCTGCTAGAGATCTTATAATAATACACTACTGGTGAAAAGTTTGGAATAATTATGATTTTATGCTCACCAAGGCTGTGTTTATTTGATCAAAAGTACAGTAAAATTGTGAAATATTATTACAATTTAAAATAACTATCTTCTATGTAAATATCTGTTAAAATGTAATTTATTTCTGAGATGTGGAGCTGTATTTTCAGCATCATTACTCCAGCCTTCAGTGTCACATGATCTTCAGAAATCATTTTTTTCAGTTTTTTTTTTTTTTACTTGAATTGTAAAAATTGTAAATTCTTTATAAATAAATATTAAGCAGGTTTCAACACTGAAATAATAAGAACCATTATTATTAACTGAGCACCCATAATAATTTATAATAATTAAGCAACAAATCAGCATATTAGAATGAATTCTGAAGGATCATGTGACACTGAAGACTGGAGTAATGATGCTGAAAATTCAGATTTGATCACAGGAATAAATTACTTTTTAAAATATATTAAATTACAAAACAGTTATTTGAAGTTGAAATAGTCTTTCACAATTTTCTGTATACAACCTTGATGAGAAACATTTGATGAATAGTTTATGTACCATAACAATATGACACGTATGCAATAAATTATGTCCACACCATTCATTATTTTACAACTACATTATAATCTAGTTACAGTGCAATACAGTTTATTCACCATAGAAACTTCTGGATGAAAATCAATGAAAAATGCAAATGCTCACTCTTCTGGTTTGATGCCCAGTCTCTCGCCGCGGTCCATATTGAGCGTTCCTGCTCCCTGACCGTAGCCATATCCTTTCGGGCCATATTTTTTACCGTAGCAGGACTTGCAGTAGATTTCCTGTTCATGGATGGCCAACGTGGTGCTGTCTAACCCTTTTCTACAGACCACTGGAGGAGAGAAAACACCGATTTGAACGTTTTCTTAAGAAAATAAGAGCTGCTTTTCCATGCAGAACTCACTGCTGCAATGCTAAAGTGCAGATATATGGTTGCTAATGGGTTTTATCATGTTGTTATGCAGGTTACACATCTCTCTTGGAGTTAGAGACTTAAACCTTTAACTCAAAGTATGAGCAATAATAATAGTCATGCCACTGCTAATAATCTATCATTTTAACCCCACGATTAGAGGCTAGAATGCAATGGGTTTATCATGTGATTTTGAGTCTGATTTGTCAGCTGACTTTGGCTTAGTATGAGACATTGTCCCGGAATGACAAACACAAATCCACAGCAGGGAGGTTAACGCCCTTTATTATTCATTCGGCTGAACAAAATATCCCTGAACTCCATCATTCTCATTATATATCCCGTAAAAACATCAGGTGACTGTCCACATTTGACCAGCAAGCTCCTGCAAACAGCCTTTAGTCATAGAGGAGATGCGGTGAAAACACAGATGGAGGGACAGAAGGGTTTCGGGGCTCATTAAACTCATCATCGTCTCGCTCTGAACAGAATGGCTTTTGTGGCCCACTGCAAATAAACACCACTCATGTGGGCCGCATTGTTTTTATCGTTCTGGTAGCAAAGCGCTAATGTGAAGCATGTGCGTTCAGCCATAGTGACATCTCACAAAAACATCTGAGTTCATAAACACAGCACTGGTGTTGGACAGGTCACTGCAGGACAAATGAAGTCAGGAAAATATCACTGAATATTGAGGAAATTAAATTTTAATATTTACATTTTTAATATTTATTTTCATTTTAATAAAAAAATGCTTTCACAAAATCTGCCCAGTTCTTATGTAACTTCAAATCCCCCCCACCCCCCCAAAAAAAATATATATTTTTAAAGAATTTTAAACATTGCATTTTTGCAACAGCATTTATATAGCAATTTCTATTCATTTCTATTCATTTTTAAAAATTTTATTACCATAATGTATACATTTGCTGGTTTTAAAATGTATTTATTTTTTATTTTATTTATTTTTTTGCAGTAATGTGAATAACCACCAAAACTATTGACCATTACAAATCACATTAAATCAAATCAAATCAAATAAAAAATAAATAAAAAATAAAAAATTATACAATAAAATGAAATAATGAAATTTGGAGGAGAAAATTAATTTTCTTAATTTTCATGGAAATAAAGGCTCTGTTTTTGTTATGCAAAACGTAATGGCTTATTTTTTCCTTTGATTTTGGACGTATTATCGTGAGAAATTAAATTAAATTAAATTAAATTAAATTAAATTAAATTAAATTAAATTAAATTAAATTAAATTAAATTAAATTAAATTAAATTAAATTATGAAAACATGCTTAATTGTCATGAAAACAAAGGCTCAGTTTTTGCAATGCAAAATATAACTGCTTTATTTTTTTCTTTGATTTTGGGGTGAAATGTGCCCTAGACATTTTATCGTGAGATTCACCTGAACAGTAAAGTGTTGTGTTTTACTTACTGCAGAGGAAGCAGCACTTGTGAAAACTGCCCCCGTCACACTGGACCTCTTCAGCGTGGTACACCGTCCCGCGGCAGGCACCGCATTTGTTTCCTCCACCCCAGTTTGGCATGATGAAAACTGTGAAAAGAGAAAATACAATTAACTCTTGAGTATCATAGCTTTAAAGGGAAACAAATCCATCCTGCGAAGTTCAGAGGTCAACCTCAGGAGAATGTCCAGGTGTGCTGGACGTCTACAGGCGTGTTGTGAAGTGTTTCACTATTTATGACCAGATAAAAACACACTTCATCTGTCTGGACTAATAAAGACCAACTACAGACGGTAAACACCCTGAAGACGTCTGGAGACCCCAGAGTCGGCGTCAGAGCAGATCTACTGGAGGGGCATTGGATCATCGGCGGGGGGGCACTGTCGTTTGATAAATATTTTTTTGACGCATTGGCAACATCATAGTAGCATGGAAATCCAGACCTAAATCTGAAAAGATCTATATAGAATGACAATGAAAGATTTAAGGCCCGTTCACACAAAGAACGATGACTATAAAGATAACGATATTAGCGTCCACACCAGCGAACGATATCTTCTGTTTATTCTAAGCGCCGCTCGTCTGGCGCTTTAAATTCTCGAGCGCGTTACAACAGGATGGATTCTGATTGGCTGTCAATTTTTTTATCGTTCATCAGCTGGAAAAAAAAAACGTTTTGAAAGTGATTCCAACGATATCGTTTTTCTTTGTCTTTATCGTTATAGTTGTGGTGTGGACGCTGCTGTTCTTTAATACTGAAAACGATTTTTAGAACTATATCTTTATCGTTATCTTTATAGTTATCGTCCTTGGTGTGAACGGGCCTTTAGACTTGGGGTTTTATCTAAAAGAGGAACAGAAGACAGCGCTGAAATTTGCTGTTTTGCCGACCGGATACGGTTCCAATGATCTATATAGAATGACATTCTACCCTATAATGTTAGCTCCAATGATCTATCTATATAAAATGTCATTATATAAATTTTTTTTTTTTTTTTTTTTTTTTTTTTTTTTTTTTTTTAATACCTGTCTTGATTCCTAATACACAACAGATGACGATTGTTAGGTTTAAACGTTCAGAATACGATTCAATATAAGGTTAGTATAGCCTAGTTCAGCACGTCAGCGAATGGACAGCGACTCATTCTCGCGTTCTATGAGTTCAGTAGCCTACATTTTTGGGAAACGCGTGAGGAATTGCGGCTAACGTTTATAACCTTGCACGTAGAGAGCGCTTTTAAGAGCTAAGATATGCTAGGCTACATCGAGGGAAACCCGGCCCAGAACAGATAGCCTAAACAACAGAACAGGACAGAAAATAATAATATAAATATAATATAGGCTAAATAAAAAACATAAAATTGGCCCCTACAATGAATAGCTATATATTTTTTATACTTAAATAATTTACAAAATTACGACGACAAAAATAAAACACTGAATCAGTTTGAAGCTTTGAAAAAAACCGGCAAAAAAAATGTCCCCATCAGACAAAGTGTTTTCGTATAGATGTTTCTGAAAAACTTAAGGCTTTTTTTCTTAATAAAACGAGTTGGACATCATCACACAAATGTCTGGTATGGACCAACAGAAGACTAAAATTCGCCTGCAGAGAATAAGGATGTCACAACAATAATGAGCCACTCACACAGGGTATAAGGTTTTAACTGATTTTGTAGTTTTTGATTGGCGTAGAATGCAAATTCTGTAGAACTTGAGAAATAGATAAAAGAAAAGAAAATACAGGAAATGGAAAAAATAAAATACAGAAAATACAAAGTGTGCTTCAACAAATAAAATAATTTCTTTAAACACCGTTTTTCTTAGGGTTTCAAGGACTTTAAATACTCTAAAGGACTCATTTTCTAAACAAAATAAATAAAGGACAAAAATTAAATGTATTTTCTGCTATTACTTTATGCTAATACTTGGTTTTAACCTGGGTTACACACCTCCCAACAGTTTATGCACGCACCAAGCAGAAATGACATAAGCCCGTATATCTTTACAGAAAGCCAAGAAGTATAAAACACAAATGCAGTTAGAACCCACAAACATTCATCAACAATTCACCTGTTTTTTTTTTTTTTTTTTTTAATTAGCTGCTAACAACTGTCTATAATATAGCGGGACAAACTGTTCTTGAACTTGAAATGGATTTTGCACACGCGCTGCAAATCAAATGTAACAAGTTTACTCGGCGACCAATAAGCATTCACCATGACGAAGCCTAGTAACGTGCCATGAGCAACCAAAATTATGCATTTTCCCCATTATTTTTATTTTATTTACTTTAAGTTACAGTTTGAACATTTAATATTAAAATAATAACTAAAAGGGATTTTTTTTTTTGGGCCACGCCATGGCCTGTAGGAGGGGCATCAATGACCGCTAGGGGGGGCACGGCCCTCGAATGCCCCACCACAGCGCCGGCACTGGGAGACCCCAACATCAAAACACACCGAGACCACCAGGAGCTACAGGACAATGGAGAGTTAAACAGAGCCAATGCGTCTCTTGTTAAAAGGACAATGTCTGGAAGTGAAAGGCAAAAGCAGTCAAGACATTTCAGAGGGTCAGTTCAATTTGCTCAGTTATTCTAGTCAAATAAAATGATAACAGACCTCTCCAACAATATTCAAATAAAATGGCTAAGTGCTCATAAACTTCAGTCATCGCTTCAGCTCTCTAGGAAAACATGAGCTTTTCTCTGTAAAATGACATCTGAATATTAATAAATGAAGCATGATTACAAAAGAGTGATTACAGTCTGAACACACGTCCAGACATGAAGAGAGAACAATCGAGCATCTCAAGGCCTCAGAGGTTCCTCAAACCAACATCAGTATCCATGTGTGAATGCATGCACGTGTCTTATATTAAGATCTCGACTGTTAAAGAGTATTAATGCTTGTGTTAATCTGAGGACATTAGAAAAAGTAGCATGAATGCATGATAATGCCACTGTTTTTAACACTAACATAATACAGAATATCACGATATTCCCCAATGTATAGAGCAGTAACACACTGAATAATATGAATATGATAAGGACTGCCACAGGACTTATTTTTATTAGTGCATATAATAGTTTAAGAAAATTAATTGTATCAATCATGCAAATTGCATACTTACCGATGATAAACATTTCATCCGTTTGCATGTTTAGTTACGCACATTGCAGCTATTGAACACGTAGCCTAAATATTAAATTCGTAAGTACTAGACAGAGATAAATATTAAATGTAAAATATTAAACAGATAAATATTAAATAAGCAACAAATAGAAATTAGCGCATCTTTTTGTGGTTTTATCAAATAGTAGCTATGTCAATTTTAAGTATTACCAAGAATGAATTATTCATTTTAAATACTTTAGAACTGACACTACATCTATATAAAAATAAAAAATAAAAAACACTTTTTCAAACTCGAAACGAACTTCTTATGAATGTTTAGCGGAGTTCCCAAACTTTTCATCCAACTGCATGAACTCGATTCAACATGAAACGCATTTTAAGCTTAAGTAATTACACTTTTACTCTGTATAAGAGGCTCTTACCTGAGCTTTCACGTGTCTTCCAGCAGATTCCCAAACTGCTCCTGTGCGTGCGAACTTCAGCGAACAGGCTGGAATGTCATCACGAAATTACAGAGGAAGAAAAGGAGGAGTGTTTTTTTAAACACACACACACACACACACACACACACACACACTTGTTTGTTTTTGTGAATTGTGGGGACATTCCATAGGCATAATGGTTTTTATACTGTACAAACTGTATATTCTATCGCCCTATACACCAACCCTACCCCTTACAGGAAACTTTGTGCATTTATTCTGTATGGTTTATAAGCGTTTTGAAAAATGGGGACATGGGTTATGTCCTCATAAGTCACCCTCTCCTTGTAATACCTGTGTCATACCCATGTCATTATACAAAGTTGTGTCCTGGTATGTCACAAACACACATACACACACACACACACACACACACACACACACACACACACACACACACACACACACACACACAGACACACACACACACACACACACACACACGTGTTACTTTACGTACTTGACGCACATTATGGTGTCATAGTAGTGAACTGATTCATCCATTTATGCTTCACTTTAACTTTTAAAGTCTTCATTTATTTATATGTAGTGTACACTAAGAATATAAAACTGTCATATATGTGCTTTGTGCAGTGGAGACAAACACTGACTGAGATGCATCACTATTGAGTGTTTATCTTAAGCCCTTTTAAAAGGCTTTGTGTTTATTACTTCATTTATGCTGCCTGTAATGTGTCAGAGAAGATACCCAGAGAAGATGAATGCTCTTTATACTGTAATGCTTGCCATTTAAAATAGATGAGGTAAGAATCACTTTATCAAGAGAATCATTTTGTTGCATGCCATTACACGGTTTCTAAGAATGAAAAATATTCATGCCTTCAAAATAGTTATAAAGTATAAAAATATATAAATAAATAATATATATATTGGAAAGAAAGAAGGAAAGCCAGCTAACATTGACAAGGCAAGGTTCTGTCAATGTTCTTCCAGTAACGTTCGTTCAACGTTATCTGATCTTTAATAAAGTTTAAAACCTTAGCACAAAAATGCTACTTATACATCATTCATAGAACGTTTTCTGACACATTTTAGTTGGATGCTGGTCTAACATTTTTCAAATGTTACTAATTGTTTCAGAACTCTCTGAGAACATTCAAAAGTAACATTCATATAATGTTTGTGAATTCTAAAATGGAATGTTTGTATATCCACATCATTCTTCAACCTGGAAATAAGCCAGAACAGAACTAAGAACAGAACTAAGGGCCAGAACAGAACATTGCACCCAACACACATTTGATATTAATAATGTTGACGGTTCCACCATAACACACAGACAGACATCATTAATTATATTAATTAACTAAGCGTTGAGGACAATTTCAGTCTGCGGTGTGTGAGGTGTGGTGGTAAAAGAATGTGTGTGGGAGAGAGGCCTGATGAATGACTCATTAAAGCCATTCAGAAATCAGCTCCTGTAATTACCCAGCATGCATCACTTGTCATTTTGGGAGCTGATACACTTTGACATCAATAAAATTGTCCAGGTTTGACCGCAGACAATATTTGGACACTTAATGTCACTGTATAAACATAGCCAAGTGTCATTTATTTGCACACTTTTTTAAACAGAGCATTAAAAAAAAAGGTGTTTGCAAGGTTAAAATGATAAAACACTGTACTGTGCACATTCCATATTCTGATATTTTAAAACCACATTTTGGTATTTTATGTGTAGTAACACAGCAGCGCAGAAGTACGCTGTCATTTCTTCCAGTTTCTTCATCCAGGCCTTCATCTGGAATGCATATAACACCAAAAGAAGGAATTTATAGTGAACGGCGCAAGATTGGAAAGAAAGAGGGAATGAAAAACAGATGTTGCTTTCTGTCCGTCCTCATTTTATGGTAAAACTGGACTCTGGATTTGCTTATTTAGGTTTCTGTGCATGTGTCTGTTTCTGACGTGAGCTTTTTTACCCATGAAAGAGCTTCTGGAAGGTCATCAGCTGTTTGACGGCTCATTCAGACTGTGTCCTGTGCCATATTTACAAATCCTGTGGTATTTATCCACAATGTTTGGTTAATTAAGTGTAATTTTTTAGTCTCAGACATGATTATTTCAAGTATTAAATCAAGTATTTTCTGAGGTTTATTGGCCTGTTAATGACAAAATGCAGGTTATTGCTATTCACACAGGGTTTATTATGATGATAAAATAGGTTGCCAGGTGTGTTTGTGTGTAAGCAGCACTAATGAACATTGAAAGTGCTATACTATGTGGGTCTAGATTAGATAATAATACAAAACGATAATACAGACCACACACACTTCTAATTAGGGGTGTTTGCTAAGGCATGCTCACTGTTATTATAACACTTAGTGATTTAAATAAACTCTTAACCCTAGGAATTAAACTTAAGTGTAATTCTTGTTAAATATGGGTCTTAAATGCAAAGAAAATGGCACACAATAGGTTTGATGCCATATTGTATTTAATGCAGATGAAATCTAGGCTACAAAGGCATGCACTAAAGGTCCAAGATCACCTAATTGTTACAACTCACAACTTTCAAAGTTTTATGGAGTTTTTGGATATTTGAAAGTTTCTTTTCTCTCTCTCTTAATTTTGTATCCGCTTCACCAACACAGTTCCAGAACAAACGTTTGGAAAAAGAAACATAAGCTATTCGCCTTATTATAAGATTGTACCATGCTGAAACTGTCATTTCTAGGTTAAAAATAATAAAAATAAAACTTTTAAAAGACATGTCATGGTTCCATGTGTTCAAATACAGTTTCACTGATACACAGTGATTATTTTAATATCAAAATCTCAGAAGAAAAATTATTAGGAAAGAATTTGCCCATTGTTTCGGAGATGCAGCACTAAAAACATATTTTTTTGTATATGCTGCCATCCTGTGGTCGCACAAAATTAAGTCCATCTATACTGTGCACACAGCCGTACAAAATCAAGAGAATAATGCAAGAGTTAACAATATTGCATTTTACATGTGTATTATTTTGTACTACATGTATGACACCTGTGTCCATGCATAAAATGATTGAAAATATATCTGATAATTAAACACAAAAGCACCGTACAGATTCAGCAGTGCAGCTTTAAACATCCAAAGACACTGACAGATATAAAAAGGGACATGTATAAAAAATATTCAATGTTACGAGTTACAGTAAATAACTGTAAATACCGTACAGCTCTATGGATCAAACCATGTTGTGTAAAATTCAATCCAAATGTATGTTTCCAAAAATAATTTATTACTAGTCTACAAAGAGTTCATACACATACATACTTTGTTTCAAAACAGTACAGTACTGTGATATTTCATCTTTGCTCCAGTGATTGCAGATCATATTCACTGGTCATTCAAGTATGTCTCAGTTTCCTATTCATTTCACAGACGTAGCACCTTAAACTTTAACAGTGTTAAAAATCATAACCATTATTTTGTTCTTTATCCCCAAATACACTCAGAATTCCTTCAGGCCTCATGTAACAAATACATTTCTAAGGCATGTCAGCTTCACCAATATAGCACTTCTACAAACTGTTTAGCTGTGAAATAGTGAACATACGATTGAGCAGATCTGTGTATTTTTCTCTCAGAGACTGATCCAGACTTAATTCATTTTCACATTTTTAAATATGTAGTGCTAGAGCTGGATTGTTGATTTTAGCCTCTGGAATACTATAATAAATAATAACGGTAAACAAAACCAGGCAATATATACTGGTAGGATGTCAAATGAACTCCAAAATACTATCAAAAGCGGCTGGGGAAACAGAAATACAGCCACAAGAGGGCGTGTAACAGACTAAAACCAATATCACACTAGTATCTGCCCTCTTATTCTGATGTTCACTACTTAGTAAACAGGAAATGTTCATTCATCAGAAATAATTCAAGTCTGTGTAATGCTGTTTCTGTCTTTGGCACTGTAGCACCACAGAAGCATGAACATGTAAAGACACAAATGCAGCGGCTAATCTAATTGGCTGTGGTGTGCCCGATGTCCAGCCTCCTCTGGGCGGAAGCTCTTCTGCGTGCCGCCGGTGGGGTGCTGAGGGACCCAAAGGCTCCAGGCGTCTCGAAGAAAGATTTGGACCCCACCGCCGCTTCCTTTGGTGTCACAGGAGTCTGAAATAGCAGAAGAGAGAAGGTCAGAAACACTACATATAAAATGTACTAACGTTTGAAATGCATAGTATTTTTTTTTTTTTTTTAAATAGAAGTTAAAGTTCTGAAAATAACCTTAAACAACATGTACAAAGCGGTTTTATTCAATAAAACCATATATTTACTAGCTTTTGATATTTTATTTGAACCAGTTATTTCCTCATTGCATTTTAAGTCATTTTAAAGTCTATATTACTCGATTTATAATCAACCGGTTATTCGATTATCAAATTAATTGTTAGTGACTGCCCTATTTCAGTGCATGATAAAAACATAAAACAGTATGCAGCAGACTGACCTGTGTTTGTGCTGGCTGAGGGCTTTCTTTTGCTCGTGGTCCCTGTGGCGAGAACGTGGCTGCTGCTGGTAATCTCTGCCCAGGATCCTCAGGGCTGTTCAGTGTTTCGACCACACCAAACGCTCCTCCTGCCATCACAAACCGGGCCGGTGACAGCACGGTGGGCACGCTGAAACTCAGACCCTCAGCGCCGGAGCTGGGCATTGTGCCCGCTATGAGCGGTGAATGCACTAAAAAATACGGCATGGCCACAGCTGGCACACCACCCTGTGCATGTCCCGCTGGCATGAGGAAGTTCAAACTGTTCAGACCTACAGAAAACAGTCAAATGAAGCTTTAGAATGAGCTTACAGTCAGAAAGACTGACAAGCACTGCTCAGGTTTTCTCGTACCTGCTGTGTTGGGAACATAGAGGTAATGAGAGGACAGGACGGGGTCTTTAGGGCTGGGTGCTCCTGCGTCTTCCTCATTTATTGGCCCAAACGGGGACTCGTCCCACGGGGAACCTTCTCGAGAGCAGACTGGAGACCTTCTGGCACTGGAGCTCAGACTCTCACTCTATGGGACATTCACACAAATTACAGGTTTCATAACGACAGTTTATAATATTGCGGATGGCGCCATTATAAAACCAATAAGCCACTCAAGCCTGTGCATTACAGTGATGTAATGACCATGGTAAAATCTATCTTCACATCATTCTCCATACTCAGGGTCAGAAACATCTGATACATTTCAATTGTATCGTATTCATTTCTATGTATATATATATATCTGGCTGATAACACTCACCATTTCACTTTCTATGGAAGCTGAGCGTTTGCTTCGTTTAGCTGTCTGATCCTCTTCCTCTTCCTCTTGTCTCTCTCTCTTCTTCAGATGTCCCTCCCTGTGGCCTGAGACGGGTGACCCGTGGGCGATGGCGTCTGGGACGTGTCCGCTGTACAGCATGATCAGGGGAGTTTGTGGCAGACCGGACAGGTACGCTAACTGGTGAGGAGCGAACTGGGCTGAGACGGGCAGAGATGCATAAGGCACATCCGCTTGAAGAGGCACCGCCAGTGACGACACTACAGGACTTCCACTGGACTGAACACTAGAAATAAACACAACACAGTAGTTAGTGATCACTGATAACTAAATGAAATACATGTTTTAGTACTACAATTACCAAAACTGACAAAAAAGAAATTAAAGCTACACAGAGCTATGAAAAACTAATGAAAATATCAAACGCACAACACAATTGAAATCTAAAATCAAAATTACAACTGAAAATCACACAAAAAGCTCATTCAAAATATTAATATATTCTAATAAGAATGACAAAATTACTAAAATAATATAATATAATACACTGTAAAATTATTTTTGAATTTTTTGAATTAAAAGTACTAAAATAAATAAAATTGACAAAATAAGTTAACACTAAATAGATACAAAACACACACGCAAATAAAAATGATAAAAACAACAACATTGAAATGAAAAAGTGGAATTTTAAAAATAAAGGTGAATTTGAAATTGAAATCTAAATTTAAAATTAAAACTGAAAATCACACAAAAAGCTAATTCAAAATATTAATATATTCTGATAATGACAAAATTACTTAAAATCAAAAGGATTGACACTGAAAATCTAAAAAGCTAATTCTAAATATTATTATAAATACTATAATACACTGTAAAATTATTTTGTACTAAAAGTACTTAAATAAATAAAATTGACTAAAATAAATTAACGCTAAATAGATACAAAACACACACAAATAAAAATGATAAAAACAACAACATTGAAATGAAAAAGTGGAGTTTTAAAAATAAAAGTGAATTTAAAATATTATTATAAATACTATAATAGACTACAAACATGATTTTTCTGAGCTGCAAATAAAACCATTATTGGAGGACATACAAGAAAATACTAATCAAAATTTTGTTTAATTCAATGCCATTTCTTTCTATTTTCTGTGAAACTTACTAGCAATTTCTGCTTGAAAATTCTTTCTACACCATTTTTTCAGTGTAGTTAAATGAATAATTCTAAATGAACATTGTTAGTAATCAAGAGCACAATGGTTAAGCATCGACTTCAGGTTTGAACCTACAACCTTTCAGCCTAGATCTTCACCCAGAGTTTGAAATATGTGTACGTTTCTGCAAATACCACTGCTATACAGATGCACTCACCTGTCTCCAAACTGCAGATGACACACTGCGCTGGTGTTCACACTCTTCCTAGAATAATCCACCGGCTCGTCTGAAAATACAAACGTCACATAAACGACAATTACATCAAATGTTAACATTACACTAATATTACGGTAAGAGTTCTGCTCAGCTCTCACCTGTAGAAGGTCTGTGAGGCGTGCTGGGGGCGGAGCTTATCCGCCTTTGATTGACAGAAGGGGCAGAAATGACCTGGAAAGAGGAGTGACGCGTCATCTTCTCCCGTCGTTCCCCGGTGGAACTAATCCGAGTTTCTGAGACTCTCAAATCATCTGAATCTAAAAGACGGGCAACAATATTCACAATATGATCACACTGAAGAGACTCAAAGCACTTTTCAAGTGTTTAAACAGGACGAACCGCAGCTGCTGTGGAAATCGGCGGGTCCAATCCATTTGAAGACCGGTTTACGGCTCTTCTCCTCTCTTACGTGAAGTTTCTTGATCAGATTCAGGCTGGTCAGGACATTAGCGATATCATACAAACGTCGCACCTTAGCTAAACAAACACAAGAAAAAGATTGCGAGCTAAATTAGTCATTAAGGAAATGCATAAAATTTTAGATATTAAATCTGGCTGATGTCTTACTTTTATACTTGCTGTGGCTGGACTCATCCCGACCCTCTTCGATCAGGATCTTAGCAGCCGTATCGAGCGTAACGGTCTGTGTTTTGGACACCAGAAACAGCATGACAAACTTCTGGCTCATGATACGGAGCGATTTGTCCTTCCGTCTGCTGGAGGCCACTGTATTAGAGAGATAAACCATGCTTACAAAACATGTGAAAGTCGTCTTTAACGGCGTTAATGCATTAGTCTGTACAATAAAGGTCTTCGGAGAATCATACAGCAACTTAAGGAATTATGCTTTTTCAGTTTTAACAATTGTGGTGCTCAAAAAGGCGATGGAAGACATGAATAAAGGATGAGTGAATAAATTTGAGGTGACTGGCAGGAGAAAATCCGAGTTGGTGGATATGAGGAATGGCATGATTGCTCTGTGAATTGTCTGGTCGAGTGACTCCTGTTCTCATGATGGGACGGTAATAAGCTTTCGTTAGAAAGGAAAGCCGTTGCTTAGCGACAGCGGCCACATGGGATAAGAAGCCAGCAAACACAATAACCCCATCAGAGGATCCAGACGAGGACAGCAGGACGCTTCATTTCTTTATCAAGACATCAAACTCAGGAAACAAAGAGAGATTCATTTGAACGCTCAAATCTGGAGAAATTAAACACTTGGCTACTGAGCATACAGACAAACAAATAAATATAGAGCTGAGACATCTCAGCGTATTGAAATCACTCGCCTGGACAATTATAAAGTTTGGCGGTGTTATACAAATCAATTTAACACAACGACTGGGGCAGAAAACACCAGAGCTTTCAAATAGCATCCATTTTTTCTAAAGTGCATTTTAAAAATCAGATGATTTCACTTGAAGCACGGAAAATTACAGTATATACTATTTTTTTTTTTTTAATACAAACAGAATTAACATAAATAATTATAATATTTGCCATAACGTCTATATTTGTGCATCTAATAGAAAAAATGACATTAGTGTTAATTTACTATTACTGACATACTATTATAGTTTTTATTAATATTTTAAATACATTTTCACACTTTCTTTTTTTCATTGTGATTTTAGTTTAAGTTTTAGTAATTTTGTTAATGTTTTTGTCATTTATATAAATATTTACATTTCTCTAATTTTTATTACATTTATTTCAGTTTTAGTTATTTAAGTACAAATAGTTAAAACTAAATGAAAATGAGAAATTAAGAATGTTTTTTTTAAATATTAAGTTTATTTTAGTTCATGTAACAAATGTTTATGGTTTTAACTAACTATAATAACCTGGCATCACATACAATTTTTTTTTTATATTACTATATATTCTAAAACCATATCTGCTTAACTTATAAGCAGACATGTACCTGTAGCTAAGCTATAGTTATAACTATATTACTGATTAAGTGTAGTTTCTCCAAACTAAGGTCAACAGTGACGTGATTTAATCAAATCACCCCTACAAGAGCTCAGCAAACACAAACATGTCTAAACCTGCAGCTTCATCTTCCTCTCTGAATAATTAGCTTCCCTCTTGGGCCTGTCTGTGAGAGCGTGGCACATTTATAATGCTATGACGGGATTACCAGTGATCAACACAAAGACCTGGTAACCAGTGTTGTGATGCCTGAGACACTGTTAACGGGTGACCGATTAATGGAGATACTAATAATGATGTTAATGGGGCAACTGCCACTATGTATGGTTTCAACGTAAACCTTTAATGTGCAATATAGTGAATCATGCAAATGACAGTATATGCATCATGCAACCAGGCAGAAGGGTTTTTAAATCTTTTCTTTTGCAATGCAAACTGAATACTTTTATTAGTATGGGTGTCATACCGTGCGAGTTTTGCATGTGGTGGACGGCACACGGGCTGCTTCCTTCTCTCTGGTCCATCTGCAGATGGTAGCCCTGCTCGCGACCCGCCTGATGGAGATCCTGCAGGGTCTGTGGCAGTCCTGAGCGTCCGTGCCACACGTACAGGTTCTTAGCCATTCTGCTCACCAGCATCAGAGACTCTAGCACGTTCACAATGTCGTAGATACGACGCCTCTCAACGCCTGCGTCACAGTTGCCAGTTACTCCTTGTGGACATTTTGCCATTTTTAATTAACAGCAATTTTATGTTTGGCCGATGTGCCAGAAGCATTTTTATTTTGATGGCGTGTAGGACTTTTATTTTGTGCATGAGAACAGAAAATGGTATATGAAATATTATAGCATTTACTTATCTATTATCAGTAAAAGATCGGTATCTTTATCAAGTTCTAATTATGTTTTCCCTGCAATTCACTTTCAAATAATTTATTTCTAATTTTTTAATATTATGTAAAATATAAATACATAAATCTGTTTAAGGATTTTTTTTTTTATCAAGTTCTAATTATTATTATTTTTTTTTTTACATGCAATTCACTTTCAAATCATTCATTTCTAGTTTTGTTAATATTATGTAAAATATAAATACATAAATCTGTTTAAGGATTTTTTTTAATCAAGTTATATTTTTTTTCATGCAGTTCACTTTCAAATAATTTATTTCTAGTTTTGTTAATATTATGTAAAATATAAATACATAAATCTGTTTAAGGATTTATTTTATCAAGTTATAATTGTTTTTTTTCCCCATGCATTTCACTTTCAAACCATTTATTTCTAGTGTTGTGAATATTATGTAACGTATATAATATTTTAGCAATTGTTATGCATATTTTACTGTCTTTATATCAAATACCGTGATATCATACATATCTGCTTTATATCACCCATCTGCCACCTCTGCGATATCGAACCAGTCATTTCATTATATTTTATACAGAAATAAGGGATTTGATTATGAATTTATGATTCGGAGGTATTCTCTCTTACCTAAGCGTGTGGCCACCTCATCCAGAGAAATATTGATGCTCTCAGAGGTTTCTGGGTAATCAGGGTACAAGGCCAGAAATTTCTGACACAAAAGCCCCAAACTCTTCTGTTTGCGACTGGGTCTCCTCTCGGGATCGTCTAGTGCTTCATACTGCAATAAAGAGAGATAAAACCAGCTAAGCATAGGAAGATACTGAACATGTTTAAGATGAACTGCATGCTGTGGATAAAAGCATCTTAAGTTTAAATTTAATACCTGGCAGGGGTCGTCGAGTTCTTCCTCTTCATCCTCATCTACAGCCTTCTCTTCATTTTCAATGGGTCTGAAGAGGGTTTTCTTCATCTCTCTGTCGCGGATGTCTGGGCTGGCGGCGCTGATCAGCATCTTCAGGTTGGCTGTCGGGGTCCAGGGGTCCGGGTGGGCCCTCTCCGCGTGTTTAATGGGGGTTATGTGGGTGATATCCGGGCTGGACACTCTCCTGTGTCCGGTCACAGACTCACACTTCAGTGGGGTCATTATTTTCCTTCTGTCCATGCAGATGTTCTCCTAAATACAGGTGTAAAGGTTAATCTAATGATGCATTTTCAAGCAATTCAAACATAAATAATGCTTTGATTACATTTAGATCTCTTACTTTCCGTTCACTGGTGTTGCCAGTGTCCTCCGAGCCTGTCTTATTCACTAGTGTCCTCACACTAAGCAAATCCTTTAAACTTAAACACTTCATCTCCATCTAAAAAAAGAAAAAACAGCACATTTATGCTTTTAGTAAGTATGTTACTATGTCTTAGTATGTTACTACATGAATGACAGTAACTTTTACACTGTTATTAATATATAATACCAACAATTTTACGTTATATAGTGTATATCTGCTTAAATTACATATCTGGATATAAATATAAACTGATCTGTACAGTATTAATATGATGTTTATTACTTACTAATGAAGTTATGTTGCCAAAGGTTATTCAAATAACGTTACTGCTAGTAAATAATACTATTTTATTAGTATATCAGGTATTATATTATAAATATATTACTGTATTGCACAAGAAACATGACTAATGGTCACGTTCTTAAAAGGGATCTGATCATCTGATGATGGTGGCAAGATTTTGGCGCAAATATTTTTATCAGTTGCCTGGTAACGGAACCAAACAGAATTCTAAGAAGAAAAAATATAACGAATGATTTAGACACAAAATAAATACACGTGATTTTATTTTATATTATATTGTCGGAGCTCCGCGGCATGTTTAGGATATTAAAAAACCTTTCATATAAATCCTCTCTTTTTCTGATTATTTGAATGCTAGTGAAATGTTTGCTAGTAAAAGAAAAGTCAGACTCGAGTTTGAGGAGATTTACGTTATTTACATTATTTTTTATATAGAATCATGCAAGTCAGACTTCATATCCTTACCTTAAACTCCCGTTCTTGGAATAAAAAAGCGTAATTAAATCATGTGAAGTGGTGGTCCTTCGTTTTGCTCCTTAAATGAACATATTTTCTCTCCAAATCAGAAGATCATAACTAATAATAATCTTATTTCAGTCGTGCCGCCGTATGAATCACCCGCTAAAGCTTGTTTTCTGGCGCTCTGAAGAGTTACACCCTCTCTCAGCCAATCACGTAGCCGCGTTGCAAATATATCGACGGTGATTGGCCGAACGAGGAGGAAATGCCTCGGAGCGACCGTCGTAGCCAATCAGAGACACGTTCTGACCAAGCCTGTGGGGGGGTTGTTGGCGGGGTAGTAGGCGCGCTCTTCATTGATCTGCTGCTCCTTCTCTCTCCCGAAGCTTTAAACTCAGCGGGGACGTAATTAATCACCGCAGATGATTAATTGACATTATATAAATGCCAAATGTCGCCTGGCTGCTTTTAATGAGAAGCTCAGGCAGGAACAAAGGTGCGTGACACAGGTGGAATTTTGGCGCGACTGAGGGGTTTGTCGCGGGAAGGAGTGTAATATGAGAAGATGCCCCACACCCACAAACTACCCCCCACATAAGGCTCATTCAACGTCATAATCACAGTAATACAACAATATATTTAATAATAGCCTTAAAAAATAAACAGATAATGTATTAGCCTTCTAACTAACTAAAGAACCTGTATAAACCCCATGTACAGTTCAAATGTCATAAACATGAACATGCATATATATAAATATACATGTATGTACACACACAGATGATTGTCTAAAACTAAACTAGAAAACTAAATATGCATGGGTAAATATGTAAAAACATCAATATCATATGATGTCCGTCATTCATTCATGTAATGATGCGTGTCTTCACTTAAGTTTGTTGTATTTCACATCAGAGGTGGGTAGATTACTTACAAATTGTAATCTGATTCCAAATTACATTAAAGAAAGAAAAAAAATCCATTACATTGCATATTTTAGGTAATATAATAAGAGTACTTTTTGATTGCTTTAAGATGACTTTTGACCCAACTCAACGTAACAGTGATTTAAATAGGATAAACTTTTACAATATATTCATATAAAAATAGAAAGAGAACCAAATGAAATGCATTAATGAAGTACGCTAAGTCAAAGTTTCCCATACTTGGGTTCAAAAAGAAACTGCAGGGGATTCGTGTGTTTAATGAGAAGCTAATGATCAAATCATTAAAATGTGCAATTAAAATAAATCATTTTTAAAATAATATAAAAATAAAATGCTACAAAAATGAAATATTTTATATGGTTGTATGCATGTCATGTGAATATTAACCAAGGTCAGAGAACCGTGAACATGCAAATGTGATAATTATAAAAATATTTATTTTAAAATCTCTGGGGTGCTTCAAGTAAATATGACAAAAAATGTTTGGGAATCCACTTTATATATATATTTATATATATATATATATACATATATAAACACTATAAGGTGTTTTAGGAGAGCTAATGTGAATGAAATCATTTATCGAAAATAAAATATCTTTACACTTTATTTTGTTCCATATATGATTTACAAAAGGAGATGTTAGGCAGAATGATGCATCTTTCAGTCAGAAAGTCTGTCTGTCAATATATTTGTGTGCCAAATAGATTTATTTGTATTGTAAAAAATAAATTTAATTGTAGTAATATAATTGTTTGACATTTGACATTCACTTAAAAGCTGGTGATTAACTTGTTTTATTTATTAGTCAGAATATGTGTAACTCAGTATTTTTATTAATAATCAACTGTATTAATCATTAATCGACCATCAAAATAATCACTTGTTGCAGCTCTACTCTTAATGCACTCTGTATAGCATCATTTCTAATGCATTTATGGTTGTATGTTTCAAAAGCTATCAGATTATTGCTTTTTTAATTATTTCAGCAGTAATTTTATCTATATTCAAAGTCTTCATCCTCTGACTGTTTTTGTGAGAGCTGAAATACAATAAGATACCGGGTAAGACCTAAGCCTAATTTCCATCTTACATGTATTTTAATAATCGTAAAACATCTTGGGTTTGTTTGGGTGCATGTTACCTTACATCATCTTTAATGCCATTTATGTGTCATGATCAGTTATTTAAATGAGATCAAATGGCAATGTGAAACACTTCAGACTATCTGTTTGAGAAGCACACACAAAATTCATTTAATTTTTCAAGGAGCAGTGGACAAATCACATTTGCATGATTATGCAAAACTGGAGAGAAAGAGAAGCTGAATTAATGTTTTAGAGCAGCATATTAATGGCAAGCCCATAGACAGCACATTTTAAACACTATAATCAGTGATTGTGCCATGTAGGTCAAATAAAACAGTGTGAAAAGAGTGTGAGATAGAGACAGACATGAAAAGAGGATCTCTACAGCTACAACTCTCAACCTGATTGACAGGAACGCAAAAACTCCATCCATTTTTATTTGAAAACAATATGATATTGATAAATACATTTCCTTCTCCAAAGTGTTTAATTTTCCTTTCACAGTTTTGAATATCACTAACAAAGGTTAGTATTTGGACAGTTAAATCACAACTAAAATGCCTGAACATCATTGCATTAATTATAAGTAATCCAAACAATTTCTGTATATCAAAAAATATGCGAAAGCTAACTAATCGGAGATATGACTAAGTTATAAATCCAAGCCTGAATGAGAAGTATGTGATGAAATCATGAGACATTCTTTAATCAGCATTTACATAATGTGTTTAGTAATTCATTTTTCACTCTGCTCCACACATCATTTATGAATATTTGCATATTGGTTAAGAAGTTAGGGATAATTAAAGACAGTAGTAACCAACCAACCCATAAATAATACATCGGAAACCTATACATATTAGTTTCCGACTTCAACAAAACAATCATCATAATGTTATGAAATATAATAAAGCCTTCTTTTGGTGAAGACGAGTGTATTCTTATGACGAACTGTCTGCATTATTCTGATGAGACAGGGCTGTGTTTGCAGATCCTATGATACACTCGTGGCCTTCTGCAGCAGCTGGATCATGATGGGATACACCGGGGCAAACTCCTTCCCCTGCCTGGCTCGGACAGACTGCACATATGCCTCCAGTGCCCCCCTGCAACAGAGGAAAGTCACATTTTAATTACTTTCTCTGATCAAAGGAAAGCTGCTGTGTTTTCTCCAGAGGACCGCTAGAGGGCGCTGATGTTGCACTGAGAAATTCAGTTCTGTTCTGAACTACTGAATTATTACCATGAGTTTTCTATGAATAGGGGTTTTTAAAAATCATTTTAGAAACTTTGCACTCATAAAATGCAATTTCTAGCCAAGGAGCATAACCAGAAAAATGTAAGTTCACTTGAGAAATGTCCATGATTTTTCTATTATTTGGAAATCACAGTCAAGATCACCTGGAAATATCAGGGAAATAAATAAAATATTTAAAAGCCACAGAAATATCATGGAAATTTCCATAATGACTATAAATATTTCTAATGGAATAAATAAATATATGCATTGCATCAACTTGCAAGAAACTGATCTTTCTAAATGCAATCTCTAAAATAAAAAATAAAAAATATATCTATGAAAAAGCTCACATAAATGCATAGTTTTATTTTTTTATTTTTTTATTAAAATTCCCTGGAATTTCCAGGTTTTCTGTGATTGTGGGAATCCTGACATTTCTAGTTTGACGGGTTAAAGAGGCGAAACTACTAACCAAGTTAGTGCGAAGTGGCGTTAGTTTTCCACCAGAGGGTGTCACTGGAAAGGTTTATTGTAAAAAGCAGTGGCAACGATGAATTGGAGTTGCAGTTTTGAGCTTTAGATCTTACCTAATAAGAGTCAGACGGTCCTTTTCTGATGGATGGTCATCCAGCCACTGAGAATAGCGAGAGATCGACCACTCCGCTCTCTGTTTATAAGGGAAAGCAGTATTAGTGGTACATAAAAGCTCTATAAATCTGCTCATGCCAAAGCAATTTTAGACAACCCTCCTTTTATAAAATGGCTAAAAATATCTTCATCTTTTCCAGTCCGAGCACTCAAAATGGAATGTGTCATTTAGCGGAAGCTTTTATCTAAAGCAGCTTACAGTAGGTCAAATCTCAGGGACTGTCGCGATGGGGCAACTTGAGGTGAACTGCCCAGCTCAAGGGCATAATAAACAGGATTTAATCTCAAAAACCTTTTGCTTGCTAACATCCAAATCTAAAACCTCAATCCTTGAGGATCTATAACCAAGAGGTTTCCATCTCTCTGCATTAGTGCGACTGTGTGTGTGTGTGTGTGTGTGGTGTACCTGATGTGGTGATTTGAGTTCAGCCGGGGCACGAGTGAACAGGAAATGCAATATGGTGCTGTATGGAATCAAATCTCCCAGCGCTTGACTGCTAGCGATGTGCTCACTCGTTTGAAACAGCAGCGGTCTGAAACAGAGACAGACAAATATATTCATATTCACCAGGAATCACAATCTGGGTGGTCATTTAGAGCCTGAAATGAATGCTGAAGATTTGGAAGGTAGCTGCATATGAAAAAAAACCTTCCAGTAAAATTTACCAAATGTGTGTGACTTGTTAAAGTGGAGCTCACATGACGTCCTCCAGCAAATATCTTCTCACTGCTGGCACGATGCAAATGATATTTCAGTAACTGGAATTTATTTTTGTGCCAGTGTATTGTTTTAATACTATATAAGATTAAGTGAAACTTATTTGAAATTATTTGAACTGCACCACTATTAAATAAATGGAAAACAATGCATTTTGTTTTTAATACAAGTTGTCGTTCACCTACTGGAAATCTCACATCTAATCACTTGGGTAAGTAAAAGCCACTTCTACTCCTCAAGCTGTGGTAAGTACAGACTGTTCAATATAATGAGATCGAGATCTTATTAAATTATGAGTCTTATTTCCAATCAAATTAATTGCACCACTGTTTTCATAAATGAAAAACAATGCAAGTCTATGCATGAATGGTTCATCAGCCAAAATGCGTACTGTACATTTGATTGCTTGGGTAAGTAAAAGCACGGTACGTAATAGTGTAACCAGTTTTGCTCAGCCAGGAATTAAAGGGTAAAGTAACAAGGATGCAAAAGACAGAAGCCTCTGATATTTCCATAGCAAACATCCTTTTCATGTGCAACCCAAGTCAACAGAGGAAAGCTCACAAGAATCACAAGTTACTTTCATGAATCAACTTCTAATTTAAACACACGTCTTGAGGGTGATCGTGTCCCTGTGCTGTATTAGCTGAGAGGCTACATTTAATCAAACAAGTTATGAGTATGGAAACGAAACCAAGTTGCACTTCGGTTCGGTTTGAAAATTCAATCACTTGTCGTCTGCTGTCCCTCAACAGTGATCAAACGAGACTAATATCTCCATTTTAATAATTATATCTCTATCTTAAGGCTCTCTTGTAATAACATCTTTCCCTTGTGGCTGCCACACATAATTTTCCATGCTTACACACACAGGAGTAAAATAAAGTCGCTAGTGGGGAATCGGGCCTTGCTCGTGAGGGATCCAGGCACGGAAGTTGCTCCCAGAGCTGGCATCGATGGAAGTGGTTTAATTTGATTAGCTATCCTGTGAGACCTCACTGGTGTTTATTAGACCGTCTGGAGGAAGTATGGAGAATGCATGCCGCCTTAATCAAACCTGAACGTTAAGTTGTTCAGAACATGAGACGCCAGTTCATTGTCCTATAAAAACTTAAATGGCAACTTCCTCTCAGGTCCAAAAAAAAAAACTATTTCAGCTAAAAACGAAGCATAGATGCATCACTGTTTGCATTTAAAGATTTAAACCGAAAATTTTATTTGGAATAACATGCAATCAAGACCAAGAAGGTGGAGCTGTCAGGAGTCAAACAATAAAGGAGCAACTGAAGGTGAGCATTAGAGCATTATCCAGACAGATGATCTGACACTGACTTCTAATCAGCTAATCAGTCGAGCGTCTCCATTATTAACCTTCCTTTCTCTCTCTTTCTCACCGTTAATTAACAGCAATTCTCAGAGGTAAGACTCCAGGCGACCTCTTTGTCTCAGCGGGGGAAGGACAGGGACAAAGTATAACAACTTGAGAGCGTTCGTGTGAAAAATTACACACAAAATTGCTCTGAGTGTGTGACATCAGAAGCTCCTTGCGGTCACTCGATAAAGTCACCTGACATCATCCAGACTGTAAATACTCACCTGAAAGATCGCAGGAGACGGTACGCCTTCCCCAGGTCTGAAACCCGTCTGCAGAGAGGAGCCACGGCCAACTCCATCTGTAACACACACGCATGAGATGTTCACTCACAGATAAGAACTCGACTCTAAAACTTAAACATGATGCCACTAGACACTTCGCATCAGGCTGGATATCAGTAACCTCAAATGTCATTGCATCTTGTGACGTCAAACATAATGTGACAAGTCTAAAGACGCCAAGAGCTACAGTGAATATCAGTGAATAAATGCTTGAATTGAACACATAGCATAAAAGGCTAATGTATGACATCAGAAGACTAAAGAAAAATAAGTTTGGTGTTTTTGTTGTTATTTGGAGCTTGACATCCCTGCTTCCCATTTACTTTAATTTCAAGTTAAATACGGATTTGAAACAGTATAAGGGAGAGTAAATAATGGCAGAATTTTTACTTTTGAATGAATTATTTGGTCTAAAGGGACCATATATTTGATTTCACATCTACTTTGAATTTTCAGTGAATGAATGCTTATATTTTGCTTGTTTCTCACGGAGAGCAAATGTACAGTATCAGAAGATGTCAGAGGGTTTTTAAATTTTCAGATTTCAGTTTTTTTAATCGTTTTGGAGCTTGACAGCAACGGTTCCTATTTACATTGTGGTTAATACATGAAAGACATCTAAATACAGATTTTAAACAACATGAGGGTGAGTTAATGATGACACAATTTTAAATTTCCTTTTGAATTAAGTATTTGGTGTAAAGATACAATATATTTGTTATATTGGTGATTTTTTATATTTTTTTTGTAAAAAAATTGCTTTAATTTTGCACTCACATAAAGCTAATGTATGAAATCCGAAGACTTCAGAAAAAACGCCTTTGGTGTTTTTTCTTGCTATTTTCTTGCTTGGGAGCCCCAGTTTTCATTTACTTTGTGTTTCAGTGATGAACAGATTTGGAAACAGCACGAGGGTGAGTTTTCAGTTTTGAGTTAATTATTTGGTTTAAAGGTATTTAATTTGAGAGCTACAATGAATTTTCAATGAATAAATGCTTACGTTTTGCTTGTTTTTTCCACAGAAAGCTAACATACAACATCAGAACACTTTAGAAGAACCATTTTACTGCTATTTGTTTGGTCATTTTGGAGCTTAACAGCCCCAGTTCCCATTTGCTTTGTGTTTCATGTACAAAAGAAAATTGGTGAGAGCCACAGATTCAGGAAGAGAGATGAATGAGGAAAGCTGACCCTCATTTTTCTCACCTGAGCAAAGTCAGCCGCCAGCCTCATCTTCCCTCCCTCACTGAGTGGGCGCAAGAGACTGGCGTGGCGGATGAAGAGGGTGATGGCGCGCTGTGCGATGTTCTCCGTACTATCGTACAGGAAGTCCAGACACTGCAGCGGACGGAAGTAGTCGTTCACCACACGTGCAATGAAGCCTTGCAGCTCACGCATGTACAGAGAGCATGGCACGTCCAGACGGCCTCCTGCTGGTAAAGAACTGGGTGTGCGCACACACACACAAACACAAAAGTAGTGTACTGTAATCTTGTAATGTAAGCATAGACTACAGCTACAAGCAACACATTGATTTCCTCTGTCACATAATCAATATCATAAATGTGTAGCTACTGGAACTGCTGAAACACACACACACACTGTCAGAAAACGAAGATCGTGTTAATGCCTTTTAGCAAGTGACAGTTTTTGGGTGAATCTTATGATAACGTTATATTTGTAAATATTTTACCTTAAAAATCAAAATAATTAAAATCTAAAATTTTTCTTTAAAAAAAAAAATGAATGTGTTAGAATCCAATTAAAGCAATTATTTTCTTGCTTCAATTAAGCATGTTTAATTTTTTATCATTGTAATGCATTTTTTTTTATAATTTAAATGTTTTTATGATTCTTACTGTAATGCAGCATGTACGTATTTATTATATTTGAGTACAAATACTATAATAGATTGATCATTTAAAAAAAAAAAAAAATCTGCATACATCACAGGCACTATTATAAATACCATGATAAAGTATTATATATAACCATGATATATGAACACTTTCATAAAAACTATAGCTGCTCTGCACCGATGCGCTGTTTGCTTTCAAACCAAATCGTGAATACACGTAAAACACGTAGCCTTGTGGTGCGGCTGACACAGAAGAGTGTAAGCCGCTTGTGTACTAGTCAGATTTGTCAAAATGGTGCTACGCTGATTTGGAGAGACACAGAGGAGAGGAATTGTTGAATAAAGTCGTTATTTTTGTTTTCTTTGTGTACAAAAAGTATTCTCGTTGCTTCATAACGTTACGGTTGAACCACTGATGGCAGATGGAGTATTCTGATGATGCTTTTCATACTTTCCTGGACCTTGACACTGTTATTTATTTTGCAGTCTATGAGACAGTCACAAGCCTCCTGGTTTTCATCCAAAATATATTAAATTTTGTTACGAAGACGAACGAAGCTTTTACGGGTTTGGAACGACATGGGGGTAAGTGATTAATGACAAAATTTTCATTTTGGGATGGAGTATCCCTTTAAATGATAGTTTATGATTTTTATGCAATATATATTCTATATTTATTTCTTTTCATTTTGGACTAATATATGACTCAGACATTGATTTTGTGAGATTCATCCAAACTCTTGATTGGCTTCTGGCGACAGGGTGAACCTGGGACAAAGCTGTCTCTACAGCACACTTATTTCTCTGCTGTCTTTCCTCAGGAGCCCACCGAGCCTGACTCCAGTGGCTCTGAGTGGACGAGAGATGTGGACAAAAGAAGCCATGCTGAATCACTGGGGTGACGGTTTAAATGTTATCAAACGCTGCCACATCACTCTCTGTTGTATTCACTGGACCACCCAGCAAGTGCAAGAGAACACGTGAGATGAATGCAGAAGACAATCTTCAGGGAATGTGTCCATTATAACAGCACATGTACATGCCCACATCATGAGGGTGTTCATTTATCTGCAGTCTCATGGCATCACATGAGTCTTCCAGCACGAGGACATGAATAACTGACGGAGATTTGTAAACCCTGTCATCGTAGCATTGTGATTTCTAAACTTAAAAATACTGGCAATTCCAATTTTGACATCTCTCATTTGTTCTGTGTGGTATTTTGAAATGGTCAAATATATATGTATGTGAAAAATGAGTGTTATGTGTCTTACTTTTTAGCTGCAGAGCACTGATGCTGCACGGCATGAGGTGAGTCATTTACATAAGACTAACTAGTTGAATACTTTTTTGGACAACTTGTCCTTTAGGAAAAACCCCACTGCATGGAATACTGTATCCCACAATGCTTTGCACTTAACCTGAAAAATAACCATATTAATTTTCCAAGATGATAAGTGGACACTACTGAGGTTGTTTAACAGTGTAGCATACTACTGTTTATGCAGACTGAGTAGCCTTACATGGGATGGGACCATAGACTGTATAAAAACATGGACGTAGAAGAGAGAGCGGGAGGTTGCCGCTTGGATGGGACGCAATATATACAGTATATACTGAGCTGGATGCAGTACCTGTTATTATAGTAATATAGTGCATGTGTTGCTTGCTTACCCAGAGAAATCCTCCTGGTGCATAGTAATGAGTATTGCTTCGACAGAGTCGGTAACAGAGTTTAGCAGTGGCTGGACGGCACTACTCATCAGATTATGAACTGACTGCAAGACACAGAAACTATAAGTTAACTAATGAATATGATTGAACCCCTTAAGTGTCACCGGCCCACCCGCCATTACATATTTTATTGCCTTAGTTTTTACCCTATCAGATATTTTAGTAATCACCGTAGATATCATTTGAAAGCTTAAAAACTCTAAATTCATCCTGTGAAAAACCATTTAGAAATCTGACATTGCGTTACCATGGAAATGTTAGTGTTAAGTGTAATATTACAAAATGTATTACCGTACTTTACAATCAAAACTTTTTATAATCATGACAAAAAACATACTGTTGGAAAGGTCTGAGTCTTATTTTGGTGATAGAAGTAATATTAACAGAGAAATTTGGACATTGTGACAGAAAAATGGCGTTTGGGTGTCACCCGGTGGCTGTTTGTGGTATAACACCATAAATAAAATCTCACAGGAACCTCAATTTTTGTATATCAACTTCAAATTTGAAACATCACTTATTTAGACATAAGGCTTGAATTTTATAGCAGTTTTAGAGTGAAACCTAAAAAAAAAATATTTATTTTATATAAAATAAAAAAAATTGTACAGTGCATGTTCTTTATAGTAAATTTAAACTTCTATAACTTTGCTACTTTCATATTTTAAAATGATTCCATTTCTACAATAATCTTCCAACCTTAGGTCTGTATTCCAAGGCGTTCATTAATTATAACAATTTAAGTTTGGATAGTGCACTTTCATGTTCAAAAGTAAGCCAGTGACATGTAAGGGGTTAAACAACAAAACACAGTTATGCAAGACGACACTCAGACGTTAATTCAGTGTGTGTAAAATATTTGTTCTTCTGAAGGTTATTGGTTCATCATGTAGTATTTCCTCACATGGACGCATGGTGACTTGCGCTAACACCTGCTCTCCCTCCTCCCATGTGATTGCCTGACATTTGATGATGGGACATCAGTCTGACCATCGTGTGTGTCCCGGCAGCTGCCCCCCCCGTCCTAGGCTCCTATCCGGCTCTCTATCTCTGAGTGACATCAATGCAAACCCAAGAGCTCTCTCTGACCAAACAGGGCTGGTCATCGGCAAAATCCCCTGCAAGCTGGAGATAAAGAGCAAATCTCCGCTGCACATCTCTTCTTCTAAACTCCTTCACAACAAAAGCAAGTAGTCACGTACTCTGCAGACTCAGCTTTCCCGTAATTTTTTTGACCAGAGTGACAACTGGATCTTGGGTGGTGCTGGTGCCCCGTTTCATTCTGTTGAGTTTAGTTGAGTTCTGGTTCAGAACAGTTCCTTGTGCGATGTGTTGAGGAACAGGGAGGAGCAGAACTGATGAGTGATGCAGGTCCATTTGGGATAAGTCTCTGACAAGCAGCACACTTTCCAAAGGGTCTTCTGTACTTTTGGGTTAATATTTTTTCATGTAATACACTTATCATGTGCAAATGAAGGCCACAAGACTATATGTCCACATCATGTGAGCCATTTGGGACAGGGATCGAGATCACATGCTCTGCATTGGAGGAGAGCACTCTACCTAAACTCTGAGGACAGAGGATGGTAAATTGTGGTAATGTGTTTTCACCTTGGACTGTTGTTTAGACTTAAAGATCATGGGTTGGTGCGTGTGTGCGTATCCGTACAGCTGGCAGGTTTTGTTAAAAGAGACGAAGGGGAAGAGAATGACCAGTTTACTCATCTGATAGCCAATTTACCTCAGGGGAGAGAGAGCGCTGAATTCAGAGCAGCTCAATGTTTACCCAATTACTTTCCCAAACCACCTCCAGACTCTGTGTGTGTTTGTCTACGGCTGCAGCATCTCTATCCAAATTCTGACCCTTTATTCATTTTCCCGTGTGCTCACCTGTTAATCTCAATCACAGACGCACAAACAAATACTCACAGCTTGATGGTGTATCGTGCACCACCATCTGCATAAATAGTGCAGTGCACTTGTTGCTGAAAATTATTTAGTGGTGTTTTGTGTTTTACCTCTAAAGATGCTGTGAGCACTTGCTCTGCTGCAGGGGGGAAGGTAGCCAGTCCAGATATAACCTGAAAACAACTCAAAGTCAGCAATCATTCAACGTTTAGAGCCTCCTGTCTTCACCCCTCTTACTGAAACAAGTACCTTCACTTTTCACCAGTAAAACTTTGATCACCACCAGTTTAAATATTTAATCATAGTGAAATCTCTTTATTACCTTATTAATCACATCAGCAAGGAATAAGCTTTGGCTGCTGCTGGCATGTTTTTTTTAATGGGCCAGCCCGGGAACTACATCAGCTGGTGCTAAAAAAGCCACTTGTGAAATATCACCACTCATATTCTACAGATATGACTGGTGGTGAGTCTGACTCTCTCTTGAGAAAGACTGAGTAAAGGCACTGCAGCCATATGCTCTTTATAGACAGGTGGACTGTTTTCAGCACATACAGGAGTTTTATAATACAGCAGGACTCTATAATAATTTCACACTGACTTCTATTTAAATGCCGCACAAACCTTTCCTTGGCATGGAACAGTGATTTAATACATCCTGCTGAGTGAAATCTTACAATCATCTGTTAATAAAACAGTTTTGGGAAGCACATAATGGCAAAACATCCATGGGATGCCAAACCAGAACTTAGATTTCTCAATATCCAGACTTCAACTAAGGAACGAAATTTAGACAGACTGAACCATTATTACACAAACTTTGCTAACTTTTTAAACTAACTGAATAACTATGTGTTTATTATGCTTTTAAATGGATAGTTACCATACCTTATTTTTTTTATACTTTTTAATATGGGAAGCACAAAAGGGATGTTTAGCAGAATGTCATGATGAATTTCGATTTATTGATGAATTTTATAATTTTATTTGTATTTATGGATGCCACAATTACGTAATCGTTCAAAGCGGCAATTAATCATTCAAGGTCCACTTTTGTTATTCTGTGTGTTTTAAGATGCGTCATCTTAAGGGTTTTTCCATTTTTTTTGTATGACATTATAATACCATTCATATTTTTTACTTTTTTTATTATTTAAAGAAGAAACCAATCCGACGTATAGTTGACATTTGGGGCTTAATACTATAGAAAAGCAATAAAAGTTTTTCAGTTAGAGTGTTTTCAGCTTGTTTGTTTTCATATAAAAATACGGCATGCATTTACATCAAACAATGGTATAAACATCATTCAATGTAAATTGTGATATTCGTAATTAACAAATCGCAATTACAATTTCAAGGGAATAATCAATAATTGTGAGGTTTGTCATAATCGTGCAGCCCTAGTCCAGAGAGATATTTACAAAACAATGAAAATGAATAGGGAAGTAATTCTTAGGTCTTCTAGACTGTATTTCAAGTGAAAGCTATATCATAGCTTTGTGTGAGGAACTTTTTGATCTTCCCATTTACCGCACCTATCAAATGTCTCTATTCAAATATACTGAAGTCATTTGGATTACTTCTGTAGTAGATTTAGTGTTTTGTTTTTTTGTCATTTTTTGGGATCTCGAGCATCTGCCCGCATTCACTTTCATTAAACGAGTACCTAGGACACTGCTAAAATGACACACACACACACACACACACACACACACACACACACACACACACACACACACACACACACACACACTTGGAAGAAAGTAAGTTATATGGGCTTGGAATTACACAAGGGTGATAAAATGCATTGTGGAGTGAACTATAGTAACTACAGTGTCTTGAATGAGAGCTGGTGTTCTTACTTTAGCCACAGATTGCTGTAGGCGGAAAAGAGAGTTCACCACGGCAATATTTCTCCTCTGACCCTCCGTCAGGGGTCCGATCACCTGACTGGCATCCCCTTGTGTACACAGCTGAGAAAAAGAAGAAAAAAGGACGGAAGAAAAAAAGATTAAACAATATTAAGCATCACAACCAAAGACTTGAGTAAATAATCAAGGAGTCAACATCAAAAGCGAGGCGACTAATTTCCCCAGATGTCCCAGTGTTCGTCTGAGGTCAGAAACGCTTTGCTCAGTGGTGGCACAGCGGTCAGCGTGCTGAGACACAGGCGTCACCATGGAGCTCAGACAGCAGAAGCAGCTGGCATTGTGGGTTGGAGGTCGAGCAACAGGGAGACGAAAAAGAAGAAGGATTTGCCCAGCTCAGTGCCACACCACAGGAACTAACATGCGAAAGGTTGTCTCAGTCACGAGCAAACCACAGCACACAAACACATATTCGTGCTGCCTTGCTGCCTCCTGACACAAACAAACAGCCGCTACAGACAAAACAACTCAAAGTCCAACTCGTACAAAGGCAGCACAACCTCCAAGACATCACACCTCTCATCAAAGGCGGGGGGCTGGGGAAATACAACTGGGGAGAAAAAATATCACACATTGCCTGTGAGGAAAAGCCACATAGGATATTGGCAGCAGGGGTACCATGGCAACAGTATAAAAATGGCAAGGCAAGGGTTAATTAACGTTTCCCGTGGCAGGTGTGGAGATGCAGGAACACTAGTGAACATTCAAGGTGGTTTGATGTTAAATAAAGCATAGCCTCCGGTGTACTGTAGATCTGCAGTCCCATACAATAATGAACCTTTCTGAGATTAACTGCTGTGTGACCCTAGGTCTGCGGTAAACCTGCCTGAGGACCAAAAACATTCTTATACCTCTGTAATCCTCATGAAAGTGCACTGTTGTCAAATATTTCCCCTGCAGCTAAACCAGATTATAGGAAGCTACTTTAAAACTCAAACACTGACCTATTTTTGGTGAAAAAATAAATAAATAAAAAAATCCATTAGAGAGAATGTCCATTAGTTATTGAAACTTTAGTTTAAAGGGATAGATCACCCACAAATTAAAATTCTGTCATCATTTTCTTACCCTTATTTCGTTCCAAACCAAGAGGTTAATCTTCAAGGCATGAATTAAAATATTTTCAATGAAACCTGAGGTTTGTGTTCCTCCATTGAAACTCCCGGGAACCAAAAAAGACTAAATTGGATATTCTTTATACGAAGTGATTGTATCTTTTCACAAGATTTGTATTAAACCACTCTTTCATGTTGATTTCTTTTATGATGCCTTCATGAACTTTTTGGATCTTTTAAGTTTTGGTTACCTGGACTTTCAGTGGAGTGACAGAAACCTGTCAGATAAAATTGCTGTCATTGTGCTGCAATTTTATCCACGTTTTGGAAATCATTCTCCCTGAAAGTGCACTCAGTCTAAATCTGTGGATCAGAGTTTGTTTAAGTCCCATTCCTTTATCATGGCAGGAAGAATATGAGAGATCGGGGTAACCAAAACTTAGAAGATCCAAAAAAGATCATAAAGACATCATAAAAGTAATCAATATTAAAGGAATGGTTTAATACAAATCTTGTGAAACGATACAATCACTTCATATGAAGAATATTTAATTTAGTCTTTTTTGGTTACATGAGTTTCAATGAGGAACAGAAACCTCAGTTATTAATTAAGTTTCATTAAAAATATATATTAATTTGTGTTTCAAAGATGAACTAAAGTCTTATGGGTTTGGAACAACATAAGGGTGAATAAATGATGACTTTCACTCCGCGTAAGTAAAACCGTATAGGATTTCTAAGGAGCTGATCAGAAGAAAGCTGCGAATAATTGACGGTGACAATGTCCATCATCAGGACACTAGCTACAGCTCAGATGAATCATACAGAGAGGTTCTCTTAAAGCCTGGGGCTACCTATGCTGTATGGCACATTGGTCAGCAATTTTATCCACATTTCGGAAATCATTCTCCCTGCAAGTGCAATCTGTGTAAATCTGTGGATCGGAGTTGGTTTAAGTCCCATTTCATTAATCACAGCAGGAAGGATATGAGGGGTCAATAGAGATACAGTCCTTCACTTTGTCTTCATTTACATCCATCCATTAACAGATAGAGTCTGTTTGCTTCCTGTGTTAAGCTGGGTTTAATCAGAAAGAAACCATCTGTGTTTTGAATGGGAGAACTTCTTGTTCTCTATATTGTGAGGACATACAGTATTTCCGACTGCTTGAAAGATTTATGCAATGTACTACTATGATATCTTTCCAGATGCAAGTCCAAGGAGAGGTTAAGGTTTGGCCCTGAACTGACCTTGAATTGAGTACACAGGGTTCATCACACACATCTGTACTGCAGGAAAGAACAGAACCGAACCCTCGTTATTCATCTGCTTGCTGACATAAGACAGATCAAGTCAGTGGGCCAGTGATTCGAGGACAGACACCAGACTAATCCAATCACACCCTCCCTGGCCAGGCACAATCAATCACACCTCCAGCTCACAGTGAATGGAGACAGACCTACACGAACAAGCTGGGTCATTTCGCTACAGCTCTGAGTCAATTTAAACAGCTAAGCGGAAAATAAAACGAGTTGGGTAACATGAATCAGTGTTCGAAACAATGAACCTCCATAATGTTCAGAGTGAAACAGTATTCAGCAAAAAATAATGTAGAGTCAGACTTGATTTTATAATACTTAGAAAAAGTTAAGAGGTCACAAAGTGAATTTCTGAGGCGTTAATGATTACTGGAAAAGGACAGACAACTGGATTATTGATAGAGACATTGAAATAATTTCAACCCTGTTAATGAAGAGCTAGCGCCCTGATTAACCCTAACCGGTTCTCCAGCCATAATCAAACATATCTAAACAACCTAACCTAGAGCAGGTTGACTGCTCTTGTTCTAGATGATGAAATATTTAGAGCAGAGTACACCTTAAAAATAATTTCTCTACAAATATTTTCATGACTTTGTTTGGAAGTTACAGTTTGATATCAAGTCGCTTGATATCTCCAGGTTTCAAGAAAGCAAATAGGATAAATTTGGACATGTCTTTAAAACATTTTTTGTTTATCTCAGAAGTCGGCTGCATCATCTTTGGAGTGCCGGATGCATTTAACTGAAACAAGACTGATTAAGAAATGAAAGGATTCTCTCACTTGTAAAGCTAGTTTGGCTTTGTAGTTAACTCAAATTCTACAGATCTACTGATTGTGGATCACTACTGACAGAGAGATTGAGACTTAAGCCACACAAGCAGCACACATCTATGAACCCCAACATAACAGCAGAGAAGTGCATTTAGTAAACTAACAGCATGAATATTGTGTTGCAAACCGATTTGTCTTCCAACTACTGGTATTTATTTTTTGGTTGACCAACTACCGAGCAAGCGTTGCATTCTCATTCCCACCTTTGTCTGATTTGTGTGGCTTCTTTTCATGGACCGAATCAACAAGCACCTAACTAGGGAGGTAGGAATCCGCCCTGCCGCTTGTCCAGGTCACGGCTCTCAGCAGGTGCTCTGACTCTCGTTGAAATGAGCCCCGCCCTACATCGTCTCTCATAATGAGCTCGGTTGTCGACCGTGTGTGTCACCTCCCTGGCTGAGTTTAGGGGCATGAGAGCAGACAGCCTCCCGCTCAGCCTAGCTCATTATCTCTGTGTGTGTGTGTGTCTTACCAACTGCTCTGACTTGACGCAGAAAAGCTGCACAGTCTTGGCGGCATTCTTGGCTACTGCGATCGTCAGGCCGGAATCCACTGATGCAACATTCAGCTCACTAACGTGCAGAAACAACATATAGGATCAACTGTTAACAAATTACAGTCAGTGAAAACAGTCAGCAGTCTGCTTATTTTTAGACTAATCACTATATATTTTAATCAATTTTAGTATTTTACAAAATGTATCTATATTTATAATTGACATTTCTCTTGATTCCTAATGTGTGCAGTGCATTATGGGATTGCCTTATCCATGAAGGACACATGCAATGCTTCTTTAACATTGAGCCAAAATCAGGTTTCTTCCCTACTGGGTGGCACAGTAGGGAAATGATGATGGAACAGAGTTATGATATATTATGCATATTGGAGGTGTACCTGGCTATTGTTTTTATGATGCTGTCGAGTTCATCATTAGAAGGTGGGTTTCGGCCCCCTTGAGGGAACACAAGATTGATGGGGTCAAAGAGGCGGGACAGAGACTTGGACAGGTAAGCTGCTTCATATGGCTGAAGGGAGTCCTTCAGGTCCTTCTCTGGACTGGAACAAATAAAATGTCAAAAAAAAAGTTATCCCTTTGCTTAACTGTAAAACAAGTAAATAACACGTGTTGAGACATCAGTTTATATAATCTGAGTATATGTTTTTAAACACGACACATACAAAATGTCACTGACCTAAATCTTGAATTTAATCAGAGGCATGCCCGTAGAGATAATTACAAATCGAGACTAAATTAAAAGTGCAGCAGAGCAAACTGAACAACACTTAATGAAACTGTAGCCTACTTACACTCTTCATCTCAGTAGGGATCAAAGCCCCCAGCATTTGATTTTGCCAGCGTAATAAATTAGTTTTCCTGGCTGACAGCTGCTTAATTCCTAGTAATTATTCTTTTGTTTGACCTGTGTATACCAATTGTTGATAAAAGTGTAACTGACATGTGACTGCCCAGCCCTAGCAGATTTAAATAAAAACATCTCAGTATTTCTTTTTACTGTAATACAGTAATGCATTACAAAAGACATGTAACAAAACAAAAACACTGGACGTTAATGGTAATGTGATTTAGAGGGTAAAAAGACATTCATTATAATAAATTATGCACACTTGATGCACAAAAATATAAGACTTTGTAGAAATCTTGACACTAGTGCTAAGAGAAACAGCGTCATTAATGTCAGCAACTAAAAACCGAATGGATCTTACTATTAAAGAGAAAAAGAGCTCAGTTAATGAACACATAATAGATTTCTCTATCATAATAGATCTCTAAACTTAACTCAGCGGATGCTGTTCAACGCCTGCAGTACACTGAACGCTACCACAAAGCAAATACTTTATGAGAGCCAAATATAGATCTACTAAATCTCTCCAAAATAAAATACAAAGAAAATAGTTTACCTCTTACATCACCCTGACATATTAAACACATTTGCCACTTTTTGACAAGATGCTTTCATACTCTTGGCTTTAATTGCTGGTTGTCACGCATCTTGACAAGCTTTTTCTTAAGCTGTATTATGCGATATGAGCAACTGTGCGTAAAACGTGGGCCGTTTAGTGGACGATTTTGATTATGAGATCTTGATGTTTGATCAGAACTGTGGCAGAAACGTTGACTGAACTCTGGAAGATTGTCTGATAATGTGTTAGAGTAGAAGGGCTTTTTTGCTTCTCCATTCAGGTGAAAGGCAGAAACGCCGTCTGATTGATCAGAGCAGTTTTGAGAGCACTTTGCAGGTAAACAAAATCTTCGTTATGCCACCAGGAATGATTAGGAAGATGATAGTTTGTGTAGATAATAAACTTCTGGCTTTTATGATGAGAAATTGTGGCATTTCTGTTTGACTGCTTGCATTTAGCGTCTTAAAATGTCTTAAAAGTCAGTCAGATGCATTTCAGCGACTGAGAGTTGCAATTTAGTTCTAAAAACAAAACATCACCCTAGTAAAAAAGTTATATATTTAAAATACATTTATTTCAAGTATAGTTCAAATCTATTAACACATTTACTGACAGATAACTCAATTTATAAAAATTATAATTAAACTTCACTTGATATTACTTGCGCACAATGCACTTTTCTTAATATTAAGTCTAAAATGTGTTTTAATGTCACTTTTGATGAGGATTGTATGATCTTTGAATAACGCCAGACTTTAAATGCAAAATATTTAAAGTGTACCTGCAATAGTCCCACTTTACCACAATCAAATATACTAAGTATAACTTTAATAGTACTTTAGCACTACTTCTGCACAATTAAAGCGCATTAAGTACAAAATTAGTTATTCCAATTTAGCAGACTTTAAGTATACCTTTAAGTACAGTTGCAGGGTATTTTATTGAGTACATAAATAGAAAAGGGTATTTGTAGTACACCTAGCATGAAATAAATGTATATCAAATACATTTAAATATATTAATTTTTTACTAGGGTAGTATGGCCTCCCCTTGTGTTAAGTACTCACTCATAGTCTGGTTTGGTCCGAGTGAACAGGTCTTCAGTGTCGTGCTCTAACAGAGGCAATTCCACATCTAGACCGGCACCACTGCTCACAAGCGCCCCCTGTATGCTTGCGCTGTACTGCTGCAGCCTCTTCCACAGCTCATTATAAAGCCTCAAGAGTTTGGGATACTCTCCCTCCAGGGCCTGCTTCAGGAAGGTTGATGCTGAGAACAAAAGAAAAATAAACTGAGAACAGGATGAATTTAAAGAGAAGGTGGCCACGTAGATAAATACATGTGCTGTGTCTTTGTCCTGATATTCATATTTTAGAAAAACTGCTGCGTTACTACAGCAGTGGCTTAAAACAGCTAAAAAGGATGCAAATGCATCAGCTTTTATGATTAGAAAGAATACAACAACAAAAACTTAATTCTTCTGAATGATATGCAATGAAGAATCTCAAAACGAAAATTTTATTTTAATAGTTTTCATTTTATTTTTTCAATTTCAATTTATTTATTTTTAAATCAGGGTTATAAAGCATACATTGTTGTGAATACCATTTAATTTAAAAAGTGTTGGCTGTGACATTGGCAAGCAGTGACTTGAAACTACAAACCCTTTTCTTTGTGCCTCAGTGAGCTGAAAAACCAAATCTCTCATCTCCAACCAATCTAACAAAAACAATGTCGAATAAAGAGAATACACTTGGCAAAATGAGCCAAACGGATGGAATTGCATAAAAATGGCTCTTCATTAATATGGTAATGACCCAACTTTACAGGTGATTAAATGCTCATTACAAATATTATGCAGATTGTTTCCTATGCAGATTGATTTGATGAATGCATAATTGAGTAGTTCAGAGGAGCAAGCATCTTAAACGGTTTCAATCTTTGTTTCGCCATCACCCGAACAAAGTTGAGTCCTGGCAGTTGTACTCTACCGATGGAGTGCTGACTGTGAGCTGTGGCCATGTTCAGCTGACGCTACGTTTAAGATTTATTGCTGGCAGTGAAGCTTAAATTTCCTCACTTCATAAAACTGCCATGCAGCATGTTCAAACACAACCCATGACTGTCAAGAAAATCTTTCCTCGGGGAAGGTGATGAGGTGCATACAAAAACCAACAAATAAACGTCAGTCGTGAAATGTTTGAAAAATGGCATCTTCCATGAACAAGTGTTAGTCAAGAGCAAGGTTTTGCCTTTCATGTTGCGATTCAATAATGAAAAAAAAAAAAAATAACAACATTAATAATAAAAACAGAGCAGAACTGGCCCTAGACCACTACTCTGACTGTTAGCAAATGAATTAATACAAGTTCAAGGCCATGTCAGAAAGCCTACACTGAATGTTGAGAAGAATACTGGCTTCATCTTTTGACCTGCTCTTTGAAAGGCAAACGGTTCAGGAAAGAATTCTGGGAAGAGGCAGGGAGCTGTCAGTAGTCACAAACCGTATTTTAGGACAAAGAGGCAGCGATGAATCATTTATAAACAGATCTTCTTTGAAGGCTTGCGGAGCAGTGATTCTCAAGACAAGAGTCCATAACAATCGACCCGAGAGCTAAAATGTTTTCTGATGGCTTCTAGGAGCTGCAAAGTTTGTGAGAGCATCTTCACCTCGAACATTCTCATTTTGTGAGAGTATTTTGGCGAAGTTCCCTTAATAGACGTACAAGGTGAGCCCCTTAGGGTCTGGAGAATATAAAAGCAGGTTTGATTGAGAGGTTTCAAATCAGGCTTGATAAAGGCTTAGAAGAGGGAGTAATGCACAAGCATTTGGATAATGAAAGTGATGCAAAGGCTCCTATTTACCTTCTATTGATCAGGCGGAGTGAAGCACAAAGCATCATTAGGGCGTGATAACACAGGCAGGGATCAATAGAGCCACACCATCAAGGCCAAGGTCTAAATTACAGTGACTCTGCAGGGAGGACGCATTGCCCGAGATCTTTAGCTCACTAATTAAGATGGGCACCAGTCACAATCATGAGCCAGTGAGATCTATTTATGAGGCGATTCTGTGACATTGAGGTTTTTTGTTGTTGTAATACAGCCACCAAAATGATGCATAAATAAAGATGGTAATGATTTTTGAATTTCTTAATTTGCCAGACTTGTTCATTCAGAGAACATTTCCTCTCCAGAAACCTAGAGTTAAGTGCCTAGATCAAGAGCACAACGGTCATAGGTCATGAAACATCCCTTCTGGGGTTTAAAACCACAACCCAATGGCAAGTTCACGGGTTTGATTACCATGGAATGCATGGACAAACAAGCTGCTTTGGAGAAATTTGTCAAATGCACAAATGTTACTGTCATCAGCAAGTTGATCTAGAATACAAAATGTCTTAAACCTAGGTCTTCATCCCAGCTCCTAGGGATCCACTGTCTTGCATAGTTCAGCTACAACCCTGATCAAACACACCTGAACCAGCTAATCAAGATCTTCAGGATCACTTGAAAAACCATAGGCCAGGTGAGTTGAAGCAGGTTGGAAATACACTTTGCAGGACAGTGGATCCCCAGGAGCAGGGTTGAAGACCCAAGACTGGGTTGTGGAAAAAGCTATTCTTAAATGGTACTGTAGCCTGCCAAGTTGCAGACTAATTTAAATAGAAGTAAAGAGGGGAGTCTGTTTTGGTTTTACACCTGTGGAGTCACATGAATATCACATTTGAAGGTCTGCTTCCTCTTTATTCCCTTGTGACCGAACACCTGCCTTGATTTATCCTGCTCTTTACTGATGATAACACCATGAGACCAGTGTAGAAATCATCGTTTTGTGTCTGTATTGATAACTGGCTGCATCTGAGCTCTAAAAATCATCAGAGATTACGGAAGTGTAAACGCTTCCCCAAGACAAGGACATTATAGTGTCAAGTGGAAGTGAAGAACCGACAATGTCTAATACAGGCTCAGTTAGTAGAGGAAAGGGTTAACGGAGTCAGTCTTCTCAAAAGCAACTCCAGAAGAATGTACGTGGGTAATAGAGTTTGAATCCGACTGCAGTGTGATGAAAAGGAAGCAAGAGCGGGGAGAAGAAAGAGACTAGGCGCAGGAGGGGAGCTTGTGTAACACACTCACACACAGAACGATCTTTTGAGATGCATGGAGGGGCATGGTCTTAAACAAAAACCCCAGACTGAGACTCACCAGCTGTGGCTTTCTGCAGCTCCTCAGAAAGCGTCTGAGTGACAGAACTCCAGAAGGTGTGCAAGATGTCAGGCTGCCCATCCTGATAAGAGAGAGAAAACACATGAACTTTACCATAATGGCCTCTGACACACATAATAACAACATGTATGCATTAACACACTATGCAAACAAAGCTGATATGACTGGCTTTAATGGCTCCAACCCACAACACATCACAAAACTAATGTCCAGGTCACATTTCAGCCTAAATAAAAACAAGAATCATGGCAATTAAGCACATTTTAATTTTTGCAGGGGCGTTCTTACTCATTTCACATGCAAAGGGGTTAGATTATTTATATATTTTTTAGTAGCCTTAAAAGTTGTAGTGATTGGAGAGAGGGTGAAAAATAGATACATGAAACAAAAATGACAATATTTTTGATGCATGAAACTTTGACTGGCAATAAAAGTGTACTTTTAATTGGGTAAAAAATTAAAATGACCGCCACACTATTTATGCTGTCACTCAATAGCAATCATTGACTGAATAATGACTGATCCTTTTGTGTATTTGTGTGTAAACAGGGAAGTCTATGGCAAATAATCATTTGGGAATCATGACAAAACAAATATGGTCTAATGCTGGTGGACGTGTGCCACGTGCCAATCTAACCACTTCTCACTGTGTGCGTGTGTAAAGAGGCATTTCGTTTGTCTGATCTTCACCCTGTCACCCCAATGATGAGCTACTGAGGAACGAGTACAAACTTGATTATTATGAAATCTAGTTTACATACAAAGGGAGATCACATTTACTTTTATAGACCACTTAAAAGTTATTTACTGACCAGAATAGTATTTGTGTGCCTGACAAAGCGTGTGTAACTTGAATAGACTGTCAATTTACAGACATCAAGATGCACAGTCATTGTACAAAGATTAATTTACACAGGGGGAATGGGGTGAGCCAGAACTGATTCACATCACCTGTGCAAACCAACCTGCTCTGAATGTCCCTGCTGACTCACCATACATCAGCTTAAAGTAGTTTGCAGAGACTTTACAGTAATTTAAATGACTCTCTTTTATGACTCACAATTTCTAGTGCTTCACATTTGAGAATTCTCCAAAGAAAAATAATTGACAAGATGAAGTATGGAGACTTCAAAGTTAAATATATTTATGCACAGCAGGGTCCAAAAGTCTAAGACCACATTAGCAGTCTTTAAATCTGGAAATAAACAGCAAGTAAAAAAAAAAAATGAAGTGTAGAAAAAATGTATGTAAATTTGTGACATTGAGTATGTCTACTCCATTAAACAAAAGGTCACAAAAGGTCCATTAAAGTTCACAAGATGCCCTTTGGTGCATTATGAAATCATGTCAGATAACATGGATCATCAGATTTTGCACAAATGCATGCTTAATTTTATAGTGGCATATAAAGTGCCATGGTTTCAGTACTATCATCAATAAAATACAAACAATCTAGGCTTCTCTTTCTTTTTTCTCTAGTAAAATACAACAGAGTTTCATATATGCTACAGTACTTCAGGCAATTTCTTCTTTCTGATGTAGAGTCGTATTTCACATTTATGACACCTGAAGTGAACAAGAGGGCCATCCGTGAAGATGAAGTCACGCCAGAGAGCCAGAAGGCTTGTTTGCTGCACAAAAGCAGCTGGGAATCCAACGGGAAGGTCTGTTTTACTTTTGTAACTGTTAAATGTAGCGGTTTGCAGGTTTTGCTTTCCGAAGGGTGCCTGTGTGGGGGGTGTTTTTGCCACCAGTAAAGGTGTGAGATTGTGGGAGTTTGAAAACAGCTTTCGAAGTGAAGGCAGAGAAAGAAAACAAAAAACATGGCATTCACCCACCTTTTCCAGGGAATCCGACAGCAGCTTTGTTGTGCTGTACACTGACTCCTGCACAAAGCTCCTGTGTGTTTTCCTATACTGAATATGTTAACTGCATGCGCCTTGTTAAACTGAAGGTTCAGAGGTGCTGCAGAGCTTTTTACAGGCTTGTGATGCTCCACAAGTGGTGCCTGCCCTGCAACACCTTTCACAGGGTCTTTTAAATGTCGGGTGCCTCTTTCATCTACAGCTGAGCACCCGATGACACGCTGTCAGTTATTCTGCGTGGTTAGAATTTCAAGGTGTCCCTTTCTACCAAGAGTCATTGAGCTTTAAACAAAATGTGCGTTTGTGAACTTAAGATAAAACCACTTCAGTCCATGAAGCATTACATTTAAATCAGCACACATATTATGTAGCACTATTTTAACTTTTATCTCTGTTCATCACGCTGTCATGTATTTCTTCTTACACAGGCCAAATTTTGCAATACCACCCTCACTCTCAAATTGAACTTTTTGCTTTTCCTTTCCGTTTTTTTTTTTTTTTAACAAGGAAAGAAAAAGGTCTATGGGAGTGCGACGAGAGAAGGTGTTGCCATGGAAACGCCCCCCCCCCATTCCTGCAGACCTCAATCTTCTGACCGAAAATCTCGATTTCCAAGAGGTGATTAGAAGCCGCTCAACTCATCTCCGCGAAACTGTTTACTGAGTGAAAACGGGAGGAATACCAACAGACAGAGAGAAAACCACTAGGTTTGGAGACAGACCTTTTATTTTTCTCACAAATACAAAACACCACTATGGCTGTGTTCGGAATGGAATACTAACATACGGTGCGGTATACTGTATGCAATAGAAAACATCAGCATGCAGTAGTAGGCTATGTTGTTGTCGCATGACTTCATTACGTTTAAAGCAAGTGGCCTGCAGTTATCATGAAACTGCATTACTATGCAGTACAATACGTCAAGAAAAAGATTGTGGTTGATATTGTTTTGTTGCACTGGTCAAGCGATGCAGTATTTCATGCAGTGTGCTCTACTTTGTATACTTATGCTACACTGTAAATATAAAGGTTGAAGGAATCAATGCCATGACTACAGTATATAAACAAAAAAACACTGCCTTGCATGCATTAATGCTTTTTTAAATCTTATATTATATCTAAATTATAAAATTATTAAGGACACATTTTCATTGGAATATAAAAATGCATATGTAACATTTGCATGCTGTGCATAGTATACACACAGATCATATAATACAAGTAGTATGCAATTCCAAATATATCCATGTTACAATTCTGCATCAGATAACCTGAAATCTATGCCCACATTAGCTTTTCTGATTATGGTTTAAGGAAATGCGTCGCTAAAGGCCAGCTCTAATTCCCAGCATTACATGCTGTCTTTGAAATCCATCTGTGAAATCTTACCACCCCTTCCTAAACTGTTCTGATCTCACAGTTTAGCCTTTCATTTGGCAGAAAATAGCACCTTAATTACCGGCTGCAATTAGCCAAATTTGCCACTAAAGGAATGGAGAGCCACGGATGTCTGGGATACCAAAGGGGAAACGCACTGCATATGCCTTTGCAAACACTGTTCATGTCACTCAGCATGCACCGACACACTCCTGCTAGTTCACAAAGTCACCCAGAGCCAAATGGAGAATGTAGATAAAATTGTCCCATCACTGTCTGGCTGAAAATGTGTGATGGATATATATGTGTGCATGTGTGTATGCATGTGGGGTAGATAACCTTGTCACAGAGGGGCCAGCCACCTGCAGACACCAATTAGGATGTCATTTACTGCTAATGTGCCAGCAGCAAGTGAACCAGCAGGGGCTATGCAGGCAAGGGCAACACACAAAAATCCTTTGTAATAAATCACTACATATCAAGGACAAACTCTTTACTCATGGGATACGTACAATATCGACACACATAACTTCCCAGTCCGACTTTACAAACAAAATTGAACTGCACACCTCTTCCATTATACACACACACACAACAAAAACAAATGTAAACAAATTCAAACAAATATAGATATGAAATCATATATTCCATCTCACCTTGATGATCTCATCAATAAAGCACACATGAGACACTGGGTCCCTCTTTTTGGTTAGAACCTTCTGCAGGTGTTGCACCTGTTCAGGAACATAGAAGAAACTTTATCCAATATATTCAAGGACCCCTTTCAAGCATGATCTAAATTTACCACTTGGCTTTAAAAAAATAGGTACAATTGATACTGCACTAATGAAGTAGCTCTATTAACACGTTTTAAAATCATGCACTTAATTAATGCATCATGCACATGCATTTAATACAATATCAGATTAACTGATTTGTATATTTTTTTTCTTTACCAACAATATATTTCCAAAAGCAGCTAATGCATCAAGCTTTGAAAGTTGCACGCCTTGAACAGCTTGTATGAATGGAGAAGAGTGACAGCAATCTCCCTTCCCCACTCAAGCATCCTCACTCTACCATTAGCAGGAGTGCCAAAAAGTTAATTTCGGATCTTAAATCAAGCTTAATATTTTGTGGCTTTACAAGTGAACACCAGAAAAAGTGGAGTGGGACATGGTAATACCACAGCCACCTGCGAACTACTGGTTTCATGCCTAATGACATTAACAGTGTTTCATAATAGTAACATCTGTGTGAGTTTGATGACTTATGCATACCTGACCACACGCGGCACAGATCTGGTCCATTAGTTTCTCTAAGTTTGTCCAAAGGGCAGCTCGAAATGCAGCTGTGTTCCCTGGAGTGGGCATGACGGCTCTACCAGGGGCACCTAAACACAGCAGACACGAGGGAGAGGCACACGCTAAAACACAATGCAAATATCAGCAAGCACTCTAAAACAGCCACGAATGCACTAAACAACAAACCTCTGGTGTTGGCAGGTTGAGTCAGGACTTTAATGTCAAGGGCATTAACAACATTCTCTTGCACAGATGTCCTGTATCCATCCACCACACTTCTTATGGTCTCTCTTAGATTGCCGAGGTTGTAAAACACCTGTAGGGCCGTCCCCACCTGAGACGGATTCTGTGGGATAAACAAATCAAAAATTCTATAACAAAGAAAAAACAATGTGCTACGTTAAGTTTTAATCACATGCCATACTGTGGCATAAACGGAAGCAAAGTTATGTTTAATAAGTTTGTCATTATTCTAAAGAAAATATTTGTTTTCATAATCTTTCTAAGTGTAACAATCTCCATTTTTTTTTTTTTTTACTGAAAACCCACTTTACACTATAAAACCCCACTTCACATTGTTATTTAATACATTATCTCCCAGTTAATATTTTGTTTCACCAGAAATGTTCATTTGTTTTGTGTGTTCTGTGGTTTTGAATGAGTTGCATAATATTTGAGTAGAATTAATGTGGGAAGCAGGCCACTGACACACAGGAAGCTAAATACATTTACACTCTCCTCTTCTACACCTGAGACTTGTCTTCTCCACATGAGGGAATCACAGACCTTGCCGCGAGAGCCACTGATTGACGTCACTGTGCTCAACACCAGAGCACATGTAAGGAAAGTAGGTCAAATTTAAATTCTTTAAATTCAACTCTCAGCTTAGCTGTGACTACAGGACACTGGAGTTTAAAACGCAAAACAGGAAGCTCTCCAATGCTGCATTCAAAGCAGCTTCAAGCAGACAGTCATGATCTCTGATTCTGCCTTTAATTTAATCTCCCAGGATGAAAGCGCCAATCATTACAACCGATTCAAGACCGCGTCCAACTTTAATCTAATCCCAGTGGATCAAAGATGATCAGGCCCAGTCGCTTTCCCAAACGGTCCACGCAAAACTGCAGGCGAATGGATATATATGCAACAGATGTGCTTTAAAAAAAGATGAGAGAAAGTGATAATTCAGTAAATCTACCCTTCTTGTCGCTATGTGCTTGACTAATGGTGAACAGATTGAGTGTAATAGGCAGGAGTGGTAGGATAAAGCCATCAGTGGTGGCTAAGTACTTTGCTGCAATCAGCATTTTCAAGCTCTAATCACGCAAATGATGGACACAAATTGCTTCCTTCATGCTGTCTACAGGTCCACTTGAAGTGAAGGCTAAAACTGAGGACAGGGCTGCTACAGCTCCTCTGTGCTCTGAATTTCGTCCTTTTCAACATTGATCAAGAGAAATTTGCCCAACTGTGAAAGAGGTTCCACTGTAATATTCTAAACAACTGCTAAAAGATTGGGTTGATGGACAAAATGGATGTTTGAAGATGAAACTTAATTTAAATTAGAGTCAATTAGATTGAAACACCTAAGTTTTATGCAATGCAACATTGTAAATCCAAAGGGAGTCATTGACTATAGTAAGTAAGTACAAGGAGAAACAGCAATCTCTTGTGACCTCATTACAGATGTTGGTCAGGGTCCGTTCCCTTTTCTGATACACTAATGGCTGCATTGTTTTTGTAGCTACTTAAGATCTTAGGAAGTAAGACCGAATGGGGAAAAACTGTCCCCGCACTTAGAAAAAATTGCACATTTTGAGATTTTATACACCATGACGATAGCATATGTGAGTATGAGAGCTTTAGTCAAAAATGTTTTAATGCAACCTGATTTAAGGCCCGTTCACACCAAGAACGATAACTATAAAGATAACTATATTAGCATCCACACCAGCGAACGATATCTTCTGTTTATTCTAACGTTCGTCTGCCGCTTTTAATTCTCGAGCTCGTTACAGCAGGATGGATTCTGATTGGCTGTCAATTTTTTATCATTCATCAGCTGGAAAACCAATTTTTTTGAAAGTGATTCCAACGATAATGTTTTTCTTTGTCTTCATCGTTATAGTTGTGGTGTGGACTCTGCTGTTATTTAATAATGAAAACGATTTTTAGAACGATATCTTTATCGTTATCTTTATAGTTATCGTCCTTGGTGTGAACAGGCCTTTAAACTGCAAAAATTTATCCATCGACTTGTGGCATTTAATATCTATTGTTGCTGAAAAAATACAGTGGTATAATTGTTTTATCTATACTGCTCAGCCTAATGCACAAACCGAGCCAAAATTGTCTGCTGTCCAGCAGCATAAATCATATGTTGTCACTTATGCAACAGTGAGTTTAGATGTCAAAGAACAGATGTGAATCACAGACAAAGGAAAACAGTGGATTGGGAGAGACCTAATTGCTTGCAGCAGGTTCACTCGCAGCATGTAATGCGCTAGCTCTCATTTACCCTGAACTGTGGAAGGATAATGGTTTAGCAGGGACATGCACAGTCACCGTGGAGATGGATTTGATCAGCTCAGTGCAAGCCGGTGACCCAGGATGGCTATCCGCCAACTGCCGTGAATGAGGTGTTTTCACATTACTCACATCCAGGCAAGCACTATGCTTTTGTTCCCAGAATTAGCACTTAGCTGGAACAGGTGGCCAACGATCTCTTTCTTTACCGGCAAGTGAAAGAAAAACATTTGGGCTAATGCTTTAAGCTCAAACTGCAGAAGAGACCAATTTTTGATTGGGAAAATATACAGTTAGCCATCACTGGGAAGGTGAAATGCAACTAAAAATACACCTCGGTTCCATGTTGATTAGATTGGCTTGTTTTGGGCTATTGTTGCAAAGAGTGGGAAATCTTATACAGCGTGTTTAGTTTTGTCAGTGCTGGTTTCACTCCATCCGCTGTCCAGCAGATGTGAAACTCATTCTGTCCAAGGGATCGCATGAACTTGCGTTGGGTGTAGCCCCCTATCTTGATATGTTTCTTGGGAGAATTAGATTTCATACTGGAATGAATGTGTTTATATCAGATAACAGTGAAGGTCAGAAAAAGTCTTCCTATCTTCATTGCATGTTCATCTACCATAATGCAGATCCTTACATAACTGCAAAAGGCAGGTGGCATGCTTGGCGAACACATCACTGTATCTGAATCCTACAGATCATATGTATAACGAGGTTTGAGATGTGCCAATGTTATTTTTGCCATCTTGCGATTCAGGCGTGTTTCTCCAGGGGAACGTAGGAGACAAAATGCATGTGAAAAAGCATCTTACTGCTTGCTGTATTTGCTCTTTGATGGCACTGGTAACGTTCATATTCCTCTCAGGGATGGTTTATAGGAGTAACAAAAAGCTGATGTATTAGTGTTTAACCTGGTGGAAGAAACTGGGTCACATGAGGTAAATAAGATGGGGTGGGAAGCTAAGGACGAGATCCTTGGGTCACTATCACAGTTCTACCTGCCTCCATCATGGGCCTGTAATAACTTTACCACACTGATGGTATCACCTCCATTACAGACGCTGTGTGGGGGCTTGATTAAATTCTCTCCTGCTTGGTAGAATTCAATTCGGTCAACCCTCGTCCTGCATGAATGCTTCAGGCAGATGTCTTTTTTCTAGAGAAACCACAAAGGAAAAAAAATACACAGCCCAAAAAGGGAACTTCCAACGAAATCAAGTATGCTACCTCTACAGGAACATTGTGAGAGTTTGCCGATCATGTAGAGCGCAGTGCCTTACGAGGAAAAACAACAGTCATTTCCAGCCAATTGCTTCCTGTCATAAAAACACCTGGTCACCACGCCAGTGTCATTAGCTTCTGGCTGTGTTTTGACTAAATTTAACTCAATCTATGGCAATAAATAAAAGTATATAATTCGAAAGACAACAGCACAAAACATCACAAAATTGATCAAACGCTTATGTTTGCTCTGTTGTTTTTACTGTAGATGTCACTTCCTGGAGGCCACTGGCTTGAAAAGAGGACATTTTTAGAAGTCTGCTAAATCTTTTGTAGAAATACATAAATTACAACACAATAAGTTTACATTTTTAATATTTACATAAAATACTGCATAGCACAAATGACCCAGCCAAAATGGGAATTACATGAGTTATATGGATGATACAGGGACGTGTATTTTCCTTCTAGTCATTCCTAATCCAAAAACAACAGCAAACATGGCCAGTGCCAGCCCATAGGAACATACAGAGTTCATTGGGCTCACACTTAGCAAAGTGTTATGGCCATGCAAGAGTAATCCTGAATAACAGAGAGAGGGCGAAAGTGAGACTTTGAGCGTGAAGAAAAAGTGAAAAGATGATGGATCACTTAGACATTCATTTAAGTGTCGTGTTTCCACAGCAACCCAAAAACAAACACGACGAAGACCGATTAAAGCCTTTTAAGACGCACTTGGTAAATGTCAGTGCAATGCCAGACCAGGAAGAAATGAACTCAATTTGGGAGAGAACTGATGACTGTGGAAAGGAGAAAGGTGAAAGATGAGGTGTGCTCAGCATAACTAATGAAAGAGAACATCTTCAGTGATAAAGAAACTTTGATTTGCACCGGCATTAAAAAGAAATTAACTCCTTTCATTTATTCATTTCTTAACACAAGGTTAAATGCATCTTGTATCATGTCATTTCTTTAATGTCAGAATGTAAGTCAAATTCAGTGAACATCATTTAGTGATCCGTCTAAGTGTTTTTACGAATGGAAATACATGTGTCCTTATATCTTTGTTCAGTACTCAATCATTAAATGAAATCCAGAGTGCAGGTTAACCTACTGAAAAAAGATGGACATGCATAACCATGAATAAAATATCTATTCAGTCTTGTGAAAGCAGAAAACAGGTTTCTGTTCAGACGAAAACACAATTGAAGGGTGGTGGCTTACTGGTCCAAGTCACAAGAGTTTAGGATTTATCACTGATCTTGATCTGATCTAACATACTCATAGATCAAGATACTTGGTGCTGGAATAGTGTTATTAACAAACCATGCAAATAGCATGTTTATTGATATTAGCAGGATACCATTTCATGGTACCACAGTATATAAACACCTGTAAACATCAATGATAATCAGTCAGTATCATGGCAGATACTATCACTGAGCAGAGTAATCAAAAGCTCCTCTCAATGACACTATAAACACTATAAATAAACTGCTGCATCTTTGTGCTTTTAACCTTTGTGTGACTTTAATTGTGAAGAACGGACACCAGGCAGAAGGGATGCTAAAAAGCATGTGCATATGGTCTCCATGGTAACAGTAATTTGTCAGGTGGGTGCATGGCAGTAACGTGTTACTGATGGGTAATGGGCGAGAGAAGTCGACGTGGGAGAACGAGGAGCGCTAATCAGCACACATGGGAGCAGTCGCTGACAGGTCTCTGATCTGTAACAGTGCTACCAATACTCTTTCAATATACCATACACAACCCTGCTGAAAAACAGCTTTAATCCAGTCTACAGTGGCTTGTTGGGCTTAGCTGGCATAGCAGATGGGGTCTTGGTTCAGAACATTGGTGGTGATTGGATGTTAAGATGTGGGCGTGGCAGTCAAAAATGGAGACAAACAGAGAAAAGTCTCATTTTTACCAGAAGATCCCTATTATGAGGGCAAAACATTTATTTATACAAATTAAACATTTGTACAGATTAGGCTTTTTAGGTTAGCTTTTGCTTGATTATCTTAGTTTTCACTTTTTTGCATTATTGTTATTCTTATATTGCTTGTTTCCGTGTAAAGCGCCTTGAGAAGCTGCTTTTAAAAGGCGCTGTTTAAATTATTTATTATTATTATTATTATTATAAAATAAACTATATTAGTATTATCAGCTGTTTGACTTTAAACATGCATTTAGAAGACAAAACAGTTAGGGTAAATGTTCATTTCGTGTCGACTTTAAATGTGCTTTCTTCAGCAGTGATATTCTATTTATATAAGTGTCCTCCGGGATATCACTTATGGAAATGCATAAAGAAAAAAAAGGCATACTGAGCACAGTATGCATATAGTAAGTATATATGTGTAGTATGATCATTTGGAACAAGTATTTAGCCGTCTTCCCACTGACAGAGCAGTGTGGAGACAAAAGCAGCCATACTGGCAGAACAAGCCACACCTGCTGACTGCTTGTCAGCTATATGAGCAATCCAGCGCATCTATATTCCATCTTCATGGTCTTTAGAGAGCAAACAGAGAAAGAATGTGAGAGAGCAACAGAGATGTTATGTTTGAAGTGAGTGAGAAGGCGAAGGAAAGGGAGGCACAAAGCTTCAGGAAAAAAAGGTGGCAAAAGAAAAAGACAGAAAAAAGGAGCGCACAAAAGCAATGACTTCCCTCCTTAGCAGCTTCAACTCCTGAGAGACATTCCTTTTGATGTAAAGGTTACTCAAACACATGCCTCAAAAAATGGATGAACCATGAATATCAGGGGGGTGACTGTGTACGCTTATCAGTGACCACCACAAGCTGAGCCCATTGGAAAACACGAGAAAATGAGTGAAGATTTGAATAGAGTGCAACAATGACATACACTTTCTTTGTGACCTTGGCATTTTCCCCATTCATTTTCTCCACAGGCATTGAAAAAAAATCCTTAAAGCAAAACACCAAAATCAACCAGCTTAAACATTATAAACCTTTATTTGAAGCAAAATGTGTTAAAAAAAAAAACGAACAAACAAAAAAAAAGACAAAACTGTGTGTTTCCTTATTCTTTTATAAAGGAATGATCTGCTTGATGCATCCAAAGCATTGTAAATAGCAAAGCATAAAAGGATAGTGCTGCTGATGGTACTGCAAACTGTTGACTTACAACTATTAATTACAAGTTTATTACTAAATATTAATCTATACAAGCAGTTTGAGAGTGTAGGATGAACAACTCAATTTCGTCATTGAAACTCATGCATGGGAGTGAGTAGTTATTGCTAAACTCTTGCACTCTACAGGCGGGGTATTTTAATGCAGAGTAAATTAAAACCGATTTACTGTGCTATTTTCTCCCTGGTTTGTAACAAGAAAGCAAGCTGTCATTTCCATATCTGACAAACCTGTCCTTACACATACAAACACATAGCTGAATCCGGCAGGTTCTCAGGATAAAGACCCATCTGTCACATAACAATGCAAGGCCTCTTGCAATATTAGACAGATCAGTGTAGTTCTGTTTTTCTGTTGAAATCTCCTCTCTTTTACAATCACTCTCTGTTGTTTAAACTGCTAAAATATAACTTAATTCTCACCATATTTCTGATATTATTTATCAAACTAATTTGACATTGTTCGCTTTTTAAAAGAGCAGGTCATTTGGGTTTTTGAAAAATATCACTTTTGCCCTTTATAATGTAGCTATCCTTAAATGAAAACAAGTTGTTAATTAAACACATTTGCGTAATCCCCGCCTTCCTGTGAAATACAAAAAGAGTCCCACAAACACATTTTCGCTATTACTGTGTTCACATCATGTTTAAGACGACGCTGTGTTCAAGGATACCACAGAAATACAATTCAAACCTTATGTTGTGTGCATTTCATTTTATCAAGGACTGCTTCTCTAATCTTGGTTTTTATCTTCATTGGCTTCTAATCTTCTTAATCTGGACTAACAAGCTCTCCAAATTACAACCTATAAGTACGATTGATACGTTGTTTCAATTGAGTGATCAAAAAAAGTTTTTGTGCTAATACTGTATGTGATGTATACCTAGTTCAGCTTTAGGTTTCCAGGTAAAGCACGGTATTACTGTCTTACTGAAGTAGTTCTGATAATTCGCTGTGAACCCACTAATTCGTAAGAATGTGTTGATAATTGTATACTGATTTTAATAATTAAAGAATGTAGTGTAGCACACAGACTTTATAATCTTTGTGAAATTGCTGTTTATTGTGCTGCACCGGCAGTTATAGGGTTAATGCGGGAGAGACGAGTGAGTTAGGCTGAAGCTCCTGTGATACAGCAGTTCTACGTTCTGATTAAAAGTTAAGACAAAGTGTCTTGTCTGTCGTTCTTCAAACATTACTGTAGTTTCATCAGTTAGTCATGTTAGCACTCGGCTAACGTATCCACCACGTGTTCACAGTTTAGCAGCTAAACTTCAGCTGTGGGCACAATTCGCTTGCATAAGTGTTTTTGTATTTTATGTCATTATTATAAGAACGGATTGGAGCACTATTGCTGTGTTATGTAAAAGTGCTTTGTCAATGGTAGCTAACTGGATCAAGGACTCCTCTCTGTGCCAATCACAACAGGCTTAGCCAGCTGACCAATCAGAGCAGAGTAGGCTTATGAAAGGGAGGGGTTTGCTCTGAACTTGCTTGGAATGAATCGTTTTGAAATCATTGGCAAATGACTCTAATATTAATTATATATTTTGAGAAAATTACAATGTTTTCTGACCTTAGATGCATTTAAACCTGTTGTAGGGTACTCCAAAACAATATTAGGAGTATTTTAGATTAGGTTTGGACTGCTCTTTAATCTTTTATGCTAGCGCAGCGCGTTAACCTGTTAGCTTTTCATTCGCGCCTACCGTTTCTTTTCTCTCTCTCGCTCTGTTTTTCACAAGTTCATGAAATAACTGGAATCATTCAAGTCAGAATCATTCAACAATCATGGTGAGTAATGGCTTCTTCTCCTGTTATTGTCACTTGCACTGCTTGCCACATGTATAGTGTAGCTTTCTCTGTCAGCGGCGAGGAATGCAGGGAAATAGTTAGGCTGACAGAGAAGATTTCAAAACTAGAGACACGCATCCAAACTTTAATAGAGGATAGTAAGAATGTGAGGGCCTTAGATATCGCTTTGGATGCGACTAGCTTAGCGAGTCCCATACATTGTTTGGTTCCGGTTGCAGAGCCCCCGCAGCAGCACGATTCGGTGATTGTGAGGCGCCATATTCACGGGAGAAAACACAGCTCTTCCGTTCCGATCAAAACATTAAACAGGTTTTCCCCACTCAGTAACACACCCACTGAGAAACCTGATGAAAGTGCCCTAGTTATTGCAGATTCTATTGTACGGAACATGAAAATAGAGACACCAGCCACCATAATCCAATGTTTACCGGGAGCCAGAGTGTCTGACATCTTGGCAAATTTAAATGTGCTGGCTAATGCTAATCATAAATTCAGTTAGATTGTTATTCACATTAGCGCTAAAGATGTTTGACTTTGCCAGACAGAGATCACTAAAAATAAAATAAATACACACATTTTCCCCGTTTAACAATTTAAAGCTACTTTGACAATATGTATTGTATAAAGTGCTATATAAATAGAGGTGACTTGACTTAGATCATTCATGAACACACGCATAATTTTAACCCTGTTTGAATCCTGACTGAGTTACCTTAAAGGGCAACACTATTTCCTGTCACCTTAGAATGTCAGCATGCAAAATGTAGTCAAAGAGTACAAATGAAGCCACACATCTCCGCTCTGATGTTTGCAAATACCAAATGCGCTTTGAGTCCTGCCATTCGTGTATAACAATGCAGCGACAAGCTAAACTGTGTGCTAATAAGACATTTCTAAATGATTACTACCTTCTTATGCACAGTTTGAGTCATGCATCAAGTTCAGCCCTGAAGGAACAATATAAAAAAAAAATGTTATCAAATCATTAGTGACAGGGCTTGCACATTAGTAATTGCAGGAGATTGTCTATAAATAAACATGCATGAGTGAAAGGTATTTATTTTACATGGAAAGACGTAAAATTGCTATGTGGTATAGCAGAGAAAGAAAAGAAGCATTGAATTGATTTCACTTAACATTCTTGTCAGTATTTGTTTGGCCCAAGGGGTATAACATATTTTTGTTTGTCCATTACATGCCACAGGTACATGGCTCGATTAGGCTGCGGATGACAAAAATTACATTCCACCAAGACAATGGACAAAGCTAAACAGATCAGACAGAATGAACAAATGCAGAGAAAGGAAAATCATTTCAATCCAAACAAAATAAATGCAATAATTGGAATGTTTGGTAAAATTACTATTGAAAAATAATAATGTGGCCCAGTTGATTGTGGAAATGTGGACTACTGTATTTCTGCACTTTATATCAACAAAACACAAATCTATGTGAGACAACCATCACACGCACTCTTGACCTCTTGAAATGGACAAAGCTGACGTATTGTTTAAAGGGTGCATGATCAATGCTCTGCTGGGGCTGCTTATGTAATACACAGTTACTCATGGTGGGGCAAGAGGCGCATCTATCTGTCAAAGCAGCGGTGACTCAGTTGAAACCCAGACTCATTCGTCCCCTTTTGTCAATGTTCTTCCAATGCAGGCAGTGCCTAATCTATTATGTGGAGGAACCACACTCCTGTGGTTGCACTAGTTATGTCTGCAGCAGGTCAGTTCTTTCCTAGGTTTATGACTGTTTTTTTGATCGTGCATGAACCTGATCACATGATTTTCAAACTATGCTAAAGATTAGCTTTTAATATCGCCCAAATACATCAGCAATTTAGTCCTACACTCTTAAAAATAAGGGTTCCAAAAGAGTGGTGCAATAGAATCACCATTTTGGATTCTCCAAAGACCCTTTCAGTGAACAGTTCTTAAAAGAAACATTTTTTTCTGAGTGCGAAGAATTTTTTTAATTATCTAAGGAACCTTTTTCATCATAAAGAAGCTTGTGTGGAATGGAAAGGTTCCGTGGATGTTAACAGAATTGTTGATACTAATAAAGAACCTTTATTTTGTATGTATAGTTCCTTGTAACAGATAAAATTAGATCCGACAATTTTGCTTTATACAGGAATTATGAATGTGTAAAAAAATTAAAAATAAAAAAATAAAACATCCATGCTATTCTAATGCACAGAGACTATGTTTTTGGGGAAAAAAAAGAAGTCCAAAAAAGTATATGGACACTTTTGTTATTCTAATAAATGTGTGAATGTGATTGCATCAGATAAAAACATAAAACCACAATGCGGTATCCTCTCTTCACTAACTTCACTTTTTTCAATATTTTTGCTCAGTGTCTTTTAATCAACTTTTGTTTTGTTAATTTTTAGTGAATTTATTAAGTCAGTTATCCTCAGGTTCACTCAGGCTATTATTTCAAAACTGGACAAACTTATTTTTGTGAGACGTTTTGCTTCTAAAGTCTTTTTCTTTAAAACAAGCGACACTTAGTTTGCAATCTAATGCAGTGACACTTTTAGGGTCACTGTATTGTGGATGGAGAGATTGTCATTTTTTCTCTTCGGTAATAGAGAAGGCTGCATTAATATCCATTCCTCCATTCCTGTTCGACAGCAGTTGTCAATTCCAGTCCTGGCGCCCCCTGCTCTGCTCATTTTGTATGTTTCTCTTATGGCTTCAGACATTTGTTCTATTCGACCGTAAGTGCCCTGCGAAGTGGACATCATAGGATATTCCACCATGATTCCAGTTCGAAGCAAATGCGTTTCATTCAAAGTGCACTGAAGTGTGCAAGGCGTCAATTTAAATAGTATTTATTTACAGAGGTGTATGATGTCACAATTGTCCGTGTATGAAGATGTTGCGCAGCGCAAATCCATGAATTAATGTACCGAAGTGAGGTAAACTTCAACAGATTTCCCTTGCTCACAGAGTAGGGAGCAATGAACACTGTGTAGGGACCATGTCAATGGGAACACAGTTCATGCACGGAGCTCACTTCTAATGAGCTGATTATCTGAATCAGGTGTGTTAACAAAGAGAGACGTGCAAAATATGCAGAGCCGGGGGGCGCGAGGAACCGCTGCTCTATGAGCATGTGAAACAGGACACTGGTCCATGAGTACTCTGTTTTTCTGGGTCAGGAAGACAGAAGCCAAGGCGAGAGTAGTCATTTGTATATATGTGTCTGTGGACTCCACACAGTGAATTTTTAGCCCTTTGAGGCCATAGTATGCATCTCTAGTTCTGACCACACACCTCAGTGACCTCCAACTAATGTTTGCTGAGTAAGCAAAAACCTTCAGTGCGGTAATGAGAATCCACTTCCAAAACCTCATCCCCACCAAAAAAAAGAAAGGGGGGGGAGGGGTCATGATTTCTCCTCCATTCCCCCAAAGTGTCCCCTCTCATGACCTTCTGTGTAAAAACACCCCTCTTAAGCAGCTGATGTAGATGTATAAGCAGATAAATAAAAACAGACTTGAAACAAGGTGGATAAAATATTTAAAAGACCTCCTCTTCTCTCACCACATCCGAAATTAATGTGCAGATACAGGCTACACTTTTTGTTCTGCCTCCCTGCACGTCAATGTCTAATATTGACCTTCAAACGCACTCTCCTTTCAAGTGCCCTTCTGACAATATGGCAGTGAATCAGACAGCTGATGCTTTCAAAACAGGAGTGCACTGATATAAAGTACCACTCTTCTGTACGTTTTAATGAAATTTAGAGGAGAAAAATACACTAAGTACCATGTCAATATGCACCAAAAAGCAATTAAGAGCAGATGAATCCCTCCAAACTAAGATGTATGTATAAGAAAATGTTAAACAGCTCCTGCAGCTTTAAGATGATTCATCAGATTATGGTTTTCTTTTTGTTCTTCAAAACTTAATTACAGGAAATCTTTTATATATATATATTTGGTGTTTTATTACATATTATTATATGGTGTGTGTATATATATATATATATATATAGTTTAAATGTAACACTGTATATTTTTTTGTATATATACACACACACACACCATTTATAAATTTTTATTTATTAATTTTTGTAAATTTATTTTTTGTGATTGTAATGTATATATTTATTTGATCAAAAATGTTTGGGATAAGTAAGTTTTATTGTGAAATATTAATGCAATTTAAAATAATGTTTTCCATTTTTATATAACTTTAATGTATATTTTATTTCTGTGATGCAAAGCTGAATTTTCATCATCATCCTTACTCCAGTCTTCAGTGTCACAATCCTTCAGAAATCATTCTTAAATGTTTATTTATTATCAATATTGGAAACAGTTTTGCCACTTAATATTTTTTTAGAACCTGTGATACTTTTCTTAGGATTCTTTGGTGAATAAGAACAGAATTTATTTAAAATAGGAATGATGCTGATGAAAATTCAGCTTTGCATCACAGGAATAAATTATGTTTTAAAGTATATTAAAATAGAAAACCATTATTTTAAATTGCAATAATATTTCACAATATTACAGTTTTTTTTCGAATAAATGCAGCCTTGATGAACAGAAGAGACTTCTTTAAAACACATTAAATATCTAACTGATCGCAAACTTTTTAAGAGCAGTGTATATATAGATACATATATCAGAAGAAAGGTTATATATTAATCAATTAGCTTTGCATTATTTTCAAATGAATATCGTTTCAATTGCAAATACATCAAATCAAATCAAGTCAATGAAAAAGAAAAACTGTTTACAGTAATGCACTAACAATGAAAGTCAAGGCAAAGCATTGTATGGGAGTAAATGTTAAAATAGACCAAATTCAAAAGTAATGTTATGCAGCTTTTAACTACTGTCAACATGCAAGAAAATAACATAAAAAAAAAAAATGAGCAGCACAAATATCCATCTCCATTAATTTACACCGTAAGTGCATTACTGGAAACATGACTGTTGCTCTTACAACCTGAGGAATGAGATGTTATAGATGCTGTCAATACAGCTTAACTTGCATTTAACACAGAACAATTCCATTAAAACACATTAAAAGATCTGAGATGCCTTGGTTAAAATTCACAATCCAAATAAAAAATTTCTCTTTTTTTTTTTGTTTAGACTAATAGAGTGAAAAGAAGAGGACCATCTCTCCACATGAGCTAAGGAATAGCGGCTTATGTAACCCACACAGTTCTAAATATACTGATGCAGGACTGGCCGTGGAGGAGTGGAGTGAACTACATGATAAAATCCAGAACAACAAATACATGAACAGAGGTCAGGGGGCTCTTTCATCGCTCGGTTTTATAATGAGATGCTAATAGGGCAGAAATGTGTTGTAGGGAGGCAGCAGAGAAGGAATTTGTTAGAGATGCACGGGATAGAGGACAGAGAATGAACTATAGCCCTTCACACTTAATTGAAGTGAACAAGAGATAAAAAGGATTTCTGGTCCTTGAAAAAGAGCATCCCATAACTAGATTTCTATGCAAAAAGTAAAAACAGCATACCACTTCTCAAGAAGCTTAAATGGAAACTAATAAAACTTCACACTGAAATTCTGGTTGTTTCAGTATCACTAGCAATGTGGTCTACCTAGACACTGCACTATATTTTGAAAGACAGCCACTATGACCAGAGACTTCCATATCTACATTTAAAGAGATCACACGGTGGTCAATGCCATTTCATTGTCTGCAGCCAATAATCTTGAGACATCAAGTGAAAGATGAGGGTGACTGACCATCACACAATCAACTTGTGGAGCTAAAAAAATAAAAAAGAAAAGAATACAGCCAGCAAGGCACTGGGAGGCTTATTTTCGCAAGCGGCCAGCAATGGAAACCATTAAAGATGCAGGAACATACAAAACCTGACTGGACCAGGTCAGCTATGGGCTGTTCATCCCCTAAAGTCCCTGAACACTCATGCTTTCAAAGACAACTGAAGGCCCATGAGAGATACAAAAAGCACTCAATTTTTGACCTTGTAGTCAGTATTTCAACAATCTTGTCATCTCCAACTGGAGCTCTGCATTGATTTGCTCCATAAACTGTGCTGAAAAATTAAACTGTCAATCAAAAGGAAAACAAAATAGAGACGCAATGAACAAAACATAAGAAGGGCCGTGACAGCTGCACTCATATGATGATATGCAACATATTTTGTAGATTATTGGTGCAGGCATTTTAAAATGGTCATTTATTGAAAAACAGACATCTTTCAGCCCTGAGATGGCTCCATGTGGCAGCTGAATTTCTGAAATGTGACTGGAAAGTTCAGTGTGATGCCTGTGTGTCTGTAGATGGGAGAAAAGGCCAGTGTGGCCCATCTGCTGTGTGTGAGTGCATCGTGTGACAGAGAAACATGCCGAGGGAGAGATGGAGAGAGATACTGTACATGTTTCATCCGGTTGAAGTTTCAGGTCAGACCTGGCTTTATCAATTAAATTTTATCAGTTAAACTAACCACATAAACACGATTCCATTCATGGTTGTGTTTTGAAATGTGTTGGACCACAATTCATAACACACTGCATATTGTGCGCTTGTAAACTGATCCTGGATTTGGTGTTGGAGAATTTTGAAATTACAGCCCGCTAAGTGACAAACTAATAAATTAAAGCAGTTAGTCCACCCCCAAAGTAAAACCAGCACCTAAAAATCTAATCAAATCTTTTTAAAAAGTAGTTTGTTATGCTACAAGCTAACAAGTGGCTGACTACATTGAACGTTTTTTAAAAATGCTGTCAAGTACTGCAACAATTTGTCCTTTGTTTCTCCCCGACACGGTTTTATTTTTACCTGAATTTCCATGCCCTGCTCCAGTAACCGTTTGGCTTGGTTCTCCACCTCCAGACGAGCTCGGCTGATGAACAGCAGGTCATTTTCTATGACGTCAATACCTGACAGATCAACACCTTGGGACAGGTAATCTGCAAGAAATGGAGCAAAACATTTTTTGTTGGTTTTTGAGCTTTTTGTTGTTAAAAACTTCCATATATGTTTAAAGCCATGGACAAGTCATTTACAAAACTTTTTTTTTTTTCATAAACATGGGCAGTCATATGTTTATGTGATAGATAATGTGTCAAATGGAGGACGAGCGTGTTTGCACACCCCTAAGAACCCGTTTGAGCCATCAGCATGCAAGCCGTCTTTGTCACAATTGTCTGCACTAAGCAGGAGGTCTGGAAGCCACCCGACCCATCATCGCAGCAGGCTGTGGAAATTATGCTTGATTTAGGTTTTCAGTGTGAGACACATCAAAAACTGTTGGAAGAGATGAGAAAGGCTTCAGAAAGCACTTGAACGATGCTAATGTTGGCAGCTTCCTACTTGGAACTGACTAAACTCATCGCAAAGAGCAAAGCATTTATTTAGATGGCAGCATGCCCTGGAATAAAAACATTGATAAGTAGGGCAGCAGCTCCTAGGATGGTGTGGGATACAGGTGGAGGAGGCTGAATGTCCCAGTTACACACGAAAATATTCCACACAGGAGACCAGCTGTTATTCACAAAGCTGTGCTCATTCAAGTAGTCATGGATTTAACAACACCTGTCCTCTCAGGTGTGCCGCATGAGTGAAGTAAGCACCTTAGCAGACAACAGTAGCTGTTATCATTTCAGAAGGTTTGAGCAGAAAAAATGTTGTGCTGCGCAGAAAAGAGAAATCCATACAGGTTTGGAACGTCATGAGGGTGAGTAAATGACAGAAATGTCATTTTTGGACGAACTATCCGTTTAAGACCAACTAGTCAGTTAGCTGTTCAGACAAGCAAATTTTAATAATGTAGTTGTGTATTTAAAGAGAAGATTCTTGCAAGTAAAAGAGTGCAGTTGTACACTTATCTCTAATAAATACACGTTTTTATGCAAGAAGCACAAGAAAATCCACACTGTGCACTTTAACGAGTTGAAGATTCTTGCAAGTAAATGAGAAGGAAAGAAACAGCGTCTCTAAACACAGGGTGCCATACTGAACAGGCCTCTGAACAGACAGCTCATGAGTCAGAGATGCTGACTGATACGGATACAGTGGCACCAAGCAGAACAATGTCACTACATAGATCCACTCATTAGCGCCTTCTGAGGGCACACACACCAGCTGATGAGTCCGTGACTCGATCTGCCGCCCGCTAACAAAGATATCATAAAGGACCCAATGCGGTCTCATTGGAAGAGGTCAGATATCGTGCTGAGGAAATGACTCCATACTGTAGCACCCAGATGCTAAGAAGTGACCTTGAGTTTGTGGTTCAAATCTGGAGAGATCCAGAGCTGTAGGAAACAGGTGGCTTCTTCACAGGAAAGCAGGGGGAGTCTTTGGCTCTTGATCGTACAGATATAGGCCCAAAGCCAGAATAAAATCAACAATCCCTGCCAAAAATCCCTGCAGCGCAATTTCATTTCACCTCATTTTCACCCTCTCCTGCTTCACCCTTCTAGAGTGCAACAATGATTACATTGTCCTAGAAGAAAACCACAATACTGAAGGGAGATTCTCAATTAGCATTCTATCATTTGCACTGACAAGTGCTGAAACTGTTGCATGCTGTTCTAAGTGACAAAAGGTTGCAGGAATTTAATGTGAAATGATGATGATTCTGTAACTCAGGCTACATTTGGAATGCCATTCTACTGGGGCTGCACAATTAAATTAATCAAAATTTCAGTGGGGCCTTTTGCAATAATTAAACTGCAAACGGCTGGGATTTAATTAAATATAGCATGCACATGATGCATTCTTCATATTAGGGACAGCACTCTGCTCTGTTCATAATCTACTACTCATACTTGCATGCTCCTCACATGTCTTTACACAATATTGGGTTCAAATGCAAAATAACCCTATTTATTTCTAAAATATAACAGTAACTGGACACCACTTGCTAAATTAAATCACCCCAAATTTACAATTATTCCATAATTTTCTAACCTTTCCAGCTGTATATAACTTTCCTTCTTCAGATTTATAGAAAATAATCCATCTCTTTTATACTTCAACTATAATCCATCACTTTCAGCCAACTGTCATGAGCATGATCATGAAACCATCATGAAGCAATATGTCAGCAAGCGTGATGCAAGTGCGTGACTTCTTCAGAAGCTTCAGTGTTGGCTCTTCACATATCCTTCCTTTTTGTAGAGGCGCTAGAGGACTGTAGGCTCAGCATCAATCACAGTTATTGCCTGCATTTATCTGAAATGGAGCACAACAGCCACTCCACAGAGAGAAGGTGCGGCGTGCAATATAGTGTAAAACGATTCTAACTGTGACCTTGGAAATGCAATTTTTCCCTATTACGGTTCAAAAAGAAGGGGCCAATAAGAAACATTAGCACAAATTCAATATGGGGTCTGTCTGAGGAGGTGATTCCTGCAACTCAATTTGTTTGAGATTAAAACGAAAGTGAAAAAAGGTAATTGCTGTTAGTGTAGATCGTCATCTCTGAAATTACAAGAAAGAGCAAGAGAATTTCAATTAAAAGCGCAATACTAGGTTCAAAAGCATTTAAATTCAAGAACTCAACACCAAGCATAGCAACGAGTCACAAGACATGCCCAAAACCAATTTACATACCAAAACATCTGGATAATCTAACTGAAAGAACATCAAATGTTAACTGATGGCTTCTGTTTCGAAGAAAATTATAGCACTTAGGACCTCTTCATGTATCATACCCCAGCAGCAGTGGAGGAAAACTCATTAATCTGTGCACAGTATCTCATGACAGACAATGGTCATGAGAACAGCCTACAGGTATTTCTGAAATCATGCTAAAATCACGAGAGAGCTTAGCCTGAAAGCAACCTTGGATCATTTCTGTGTCAAATGATTTATTCTCTCACCAGACCCAATGTCTCCTTTCACCTGGATGCTTCATTGCTACGATATGTGACGGGTGAGGGAAACACAAACAATTCATCTGGTCAGAAGTGACAAGACAGTGAGTATCGCTCCAACAACTTCTTGACAGGTCCACTACTGGCACCCTGAAATCACATCCAAAGCTCAAGCATTGTTCTCGCACATCAATTCGACCAACTGTAAGAACAAGCAGGGTTCTTTCATACAGCTACCATCGCTATACCTCAATAACATACCCACTTCACTTGTCTCCAAGATAAAGTGGTAAACCACTGCTGCTACTCATCATGGTTCACTCAAATTGATGATGTACTGTAAATGCAGTTCGGACAAGAACAGAAGAAAAAGAGTACCTATACTTTATATTGATAGATGTCCTGTATTTTACTCAATAATATCATGGATATTTACTATTTACAATTTCCCATAATCATATTACATTTGTTACAAAAGTTCAATATAAATGTGACAGAATATTTATAAAGAGAAATATTATTTTGTGTTGCGTTGTCTGAACAATCATGAAGCACTTGGGAAAGATCCTAACATTGCATTTAAAGTATTGGGATACGCTTTTTTCAGTAAGGAATGTGCGGTTAATTTTTCACTTTCAATTTCCATTTCTATGTGTACTGCTTACAGCAAGAAAAAGACTGTGCTACGTGTCGAACACCTTCCCTCTCAGCATTAACCAACAACTAGAGATTAACATGAGACTCCAGCAGTAACAGATAAAAGTGTATCTGTCCTTGAATCAGAATAGATTAGGCATCAGGGAGGTGATGGAGCTTCCCGAAGGTCACCCCTCTCATAAGGGATGGCGTTTTCCCATGCTTCCCCTCCCCCGGTACAACAAAACACACAACAACACAGCCCTCTGGACTGTGGCAGGAAGTGGATGAACTCGGAATGCTTTGTTGGGATTGGACAAAATCCCTATGGGATGGCTAAGCAAAGCTGAACCAACATACGCAGAAAGCAGAGGTTCACAGTCAGGGTGTCCCTGCTAATCTGCCGCAGTGAACACACAATGTGGGGGATCCAGACTCTAACACTAACCTTGCGTCACAGGATGACGTGTTGGCCCTGCTGAGGCTAAGGGGACTTGACACTGTTTACACAACTAAAGTCTCTGAAATCTGCCAAATACAGGACAATCCCATTTCCCACAGACTCTTCCAATGCATTTGAAGCTGTCTGTAGAAAAATTATCATCTAGACATCGCTAGTAATGTTCATAATAACTCTGATAATAAGCACTTATTTATTTATTTGTTTTAACGCCATATCAGCAAACAATGGCTATATTCATGGCAACATTTACAATATCATTTCAATGCATCATTAACATTTTCTTAAGAAACAATTATTATACAAAAACATACAAGAAACAACAATAGTACTGATAAATATCACATACAATCTTTCAGTTTAATTAATGCTAAAAATTCTGAAATTCTTCCAAGAGAGACTTTTTAAAAAACATCTTTTAGTATATTTTCTGAATAATATTGTTGTCTATCATTTAAAATTTTATAATGAGCATTAAAAAATGCAACCTAAAACCTCAGAATTTGAGACTGCACTATATTTAGTATAACCATCTGTATCAATTGTATTGGTTGAAAATCTGTTTAATGCTGTAAAAGCATCCAAAAGCTCCTTGCATCTGCTTGCATCATTTTCCAAGCCATTGCATGTCAAACACAAATAAGTTTAACAAGATAAAGTGCTCCAAAGTCCAGTAATGTGCCCAAATGTTTTCTATCTGAAGTCCACTTGTTGACCTAGCTCAACAGACTGAGCAAAGATGGAACAGCTGTACGTCTTTGGGGACTGTGGACTGCCAAAGGCGACTGGTCTGTCCCAAGTCCACATGCAAGAAAGACCTTGGAGACACTGGGAACGTGACCACAAACAGCTCCCGAGTCTCTGAAGGAGTAGATAGCCAACAGAATATAACACAACCAGAGTTTCCTGTTTGTCTTTGGTTTTAAGTGGCCGTTTTCTTTAAGCTTCTGTTCAGATGTGCTTGTTAAAGGTAGCATGTACCAACAAAAAATGAATGTGACAGTAGATACTGGAGAACTGCCTTGGGATATCAAATCCCATTCGGATAAAGCTCTCTGACCTGTCCTACCTGACACATGGCTCTGAATGAGAGCAGTGCCAGAGAGAGGGATGGGGGTTTAAAGCAGAGCCAGAAAAAGAGGTATGACCCACCACTCACTCCAGGTCTAAAATCTGACTGGATGCCCTACATTCAAAGCTGCTGTCAGATAGCCGACATACGTCCACACATCAAATGAAAATTCTCTATATATTTATTTAATATATATATTTCTGTGAAACACAAACTGCAAGGCAACATCCCAGAGGGTCGTGCCAGAGCTTGCTTCCAGGAGGCTGCTCCAGGGAGCACGACTCTTCATCCCTCACGCCTGTCCCAGCGAGCTGGCACCTGGCGTCTTACCTTCCGCTTCTGGATCCTACGGTTGCTAAGCACAAGTCGATTGACCCAGGGCTTCTGGAGTTCTGCTTCCAGTCAATGATAATCAGTCACAGAGGCTTTATCAAACTAGAATCACACAAACACACTCAATAGGGCAGTTTATACAACAGGAGAGAGATAACGACATAAAGAGAGTGGTCATTACTGACAGACACTAGAAATATTGAATGAGACATCAGCTTTTGTATTCGAGGGAAATTGAGCTTTGGGCCGCTAGATCTAGGAATTGTTTAAAAATATAAATAAAATATGTTCTTTCTCAATCTCTCTCTGGCATCTACAGAGAAATGTCTTGGGACTGGGTCTGAACAAAAAGTTTAAACAATAATGCTTAGTAATTTGAAAGATTTTTGTGATTTTTTTTGTCTATTTTGTCTTTTATCTACCATAATAGTGTTTTGAAGTAATGTTCCATAATTTGCCCATTCCTTCTCTCCGCATCACTGTGCACCAACACGCCCACACAAGTGCGGCAAAAGAATTGAACCTAAATCACGCTTCACGCGAGGTTTGTCATGTTTGCATTGTGAAGACTCAGATGAAGCCCTTGCCTTGCAAATAAACTCACCCACATCCTTTGCTCAGGGCTATTACAATGATTCCTAATCTGTTGATGCATGGACAATTTAAGAATTGAAATACAAAGATAGGAGGGGCAGAACAGAGAAATAGTGTATTTTGTGACAGCACTTAATGTCAACAAAGACAGTAAAATTCACCTGTTGGTAAAAGCCCTATTTGAGCAACAGGGGAAGAACGGGTTACAACTATAACAGGAGACCAATTGGGAACCAGAGGAGTGTTATAAAGCACAGCAGAGAAAGGGAGGAAGGGGGAGGGAGGGCGAGAGTGATGAGGGAGGTGGGAGGGAAGAGAGAGAGAGCGAGCAAAAAGAGGAGGAGGAGAGAGATGAGTAGGAAGGGCATTTTGAAAGCAGTGAGCGTAGGGATGGTGAGAGAGAGAAAGACTGAGAGGTAAGGAACAAGGGAGGAGGAGAGGAGCAGATCTCTAAGCGAGATGCATGGCACTACATCCTACAACATCTGACTTCCCTGCCCCCCTTGACAGGCAAGGGAGCGCTCACAGAAAAGCAGATAGAGGAAGACAGCCAGACTCATCCCTTCAGATAAGCATGTCCTTTATTACTCGTCCTGGCATGGCTCTACTCAAACTGGGAAACATATGGGCTACCAGGTCACTCACTCTTATGGCAGCAACAAGAGGTAAAAAGCTTTGAGTTTTTGTACTCTCACAACTGGAGTATCTGCTAAAGGGAATGCATGCTATTCTAAACAAGCCACTGATAACTTCTACTTTTTAAAATATATAAAATACTGCATTGGGGTAGCTACCAAGAGTAAATAAATTTACGTGACAGTATGCTTTAATTCAGAGCAGTTTGATTCTATGCTGCGGATAGGAATATGAATCAATTTAACAACTGTTTTGAACAGTCTTGCTTTGATGCTTGCACTTTGGAAAAAAAAGATGCATGCTGTGTTTTGATGTGGATCCTCCTGTGGCCAACACAGTAACTGACACGTTTAACTCAATTAATGTATGTGGAAAAAGCTAAACTTGAGCAATCGAATCCCATCCAACCAATTATCCTCTTAAGGGGAAGACGATGTGAGCACTCTTGTCGCTATTACTGCTTCTGGCTAGTGCTGAAAGCCGCCTTCTAGCTCAGAAAAATAGAGAAAGAGTGAGAGAGATGCTTGGAGATGTATGAGTATTCCGCTTCACATATATGGAGTATTGCCCATGTAAGAATGGTGTGGGAGTACTGCAAATCTGCTCTGCAAACAGCCACTCATAGTCGCTGTGGGAGTCCATTATTCCAAAGGAACATTAGTTTAATGAGTCGGCCTTAAGGCTTCTCAACTAACAAATTACACCAGAGACACCTTCAAAGACAAAAAGCTGACTTTGACTTGGGTTTATTCTTAAAAAGGCAATTGGAAACCACTGACTGTGGACAAATAAGTTTTATAACAAAATAAGAGTTAGTGTAAAATTGCGTATATGAATGCTAAGAAGATGCCACTATCCTGCAGAGTTTTTCAAGGTCATTTATGACTCTGGTAGAAAGACAAAAAATGATTCTAACTCTCACTTTTTTCCACCTACCAGCAGCCAAAGTGCGAAACTACTGAGGATGGAGCTCCTGTTCCGGTGTGCCACATGAACACTGTGAAAAAGAAAGGGAAAATATATGCCACACAGTGCACTGGCCCGACTACCTCCTTCCCTGGAAACCTGCGACCTTGTTGTGATTACTGTGTACTGCTGTCTACTTGCCTGTCTCCTGGAGCTATATCGTGGCACAGGTGGGAGTGTGATTTACTCAGGTGGAATACAAGGGGCTGTGGACTCTGCAGGGGTCAGAACAACTTTCGTTACATGGTGAGGAGGGAATGCCAGTCCTGACCTGTCACACTGAGGGAGATTAGCTTTTTCTTGTGGTTCGCAAAGTGTTGGAATAAACAATGAAAAGTGAGGACTTTTGGAAGGATGGGACATGGTGTCATCCCTGATCGTTTCTGTAAGGTCTGTTTGACCAAGACAAAGGACAAAAGGCTGAAGACAAGCCTGAATACAACACAGCTTTCATGTCAGGACCACGTGGATATTACAATGCACAAACCCTTCCCACGCTCTGAAAAGGAAGAGCAGAGTGTTTCCATCTCCCACATCCTCCCACAGAAATCTGAGGATGCGAGGGAAAGCGGTATGAGCTGTTTAGACGGTGTTTAATCAACCCTACAGAGAGGTGTTTGAGGAAACCGGGGTGTCCTCACTCGTTTAGTCTTTGCTATGCTGGGGCTGAGGACAGCCTTAGCTGATGCATTCATTAAATATTAGCTCTTTTAAAAAAAACTTAAAAAAAAAAAAAGCCCACAACGGAGCAGGTACATAACAGAATGGCAGTGAAGGAGCAAAGGACACTGTTGAGATAAAGAGGTGTTGGAGTATGGTTGGCGTCTATGACATCCTGCCAACACATCAACGCTTTGGTTGCATTCTACACGAGCTCCTAACGAGGACAGTGAACAAGGGAGGGGTGAGTTTCCTTAGTCTATGCACATCTTTTATGTAAATATTTAATCATTTTTACATTCTTAATTGTGGTCCTTTCCATTCCCATTCTTGTTAGTTGACAGCTAGAATTTGGTTAGATTAACTTCAAGCCCTTTTTTTTTTTTTTTAAAGCTTAATGGTTCTGGCGTCATCATACACTCAGTAGCATGTCATGGAAATGCTTCTTAGAAATACATGTCGCATTTAAACAACAGTTAATTTCTGATAAGAGCTTGATGTATAATTAAGAAAACTGACCCAATGAATGTGTTAAAACAGCCATCTTTCATTTTTGGCACGTGTAGGAGAATGCATACCCCTCCTGTGCTGGGATTCCAGGCCATCATGAGCAACGTCACTGTCCTCGATAACGTTGAACCTCTTGACTTTGAAATGGACCTGGACACTCCTTACCCTGTCAGCTTCCAGGTGTCTCTAACAGGTTTCCTCATGTTGGAGATCGTACTGGGTCTCAGTAGCAACCTGACTGTGCTGGCTCTTTATTGTATGAAGTCAAACCTGGTGAGCTCTGTCAGCAACATCGTAACCATGAACCTTCATGTGCTGGACGTCCTGGTGTGTGTGGGCTGCATCCCATTCACGATTGTGGTAGTGCTATTGCCACTGGAAGGCAACAGTGCACTCATTTGCTGCTTCCATGAGGCTTGTGTGTCCTTTGCGAGCGTGGCTACTGCTGCCAATGTCCTGGCCATCACATTAGACCGCTATGACATCTCAGTTCGGCCTGCAAATCGAGTTCTGACAATGGGACGAGCAGTGGCCTTATTAGGGTCCATTTGGGCTTTATCATTCCTTAGCTTTCTGGTACCCTTCATTGAAGTGGGTTTCTTTAGCCAGGCAGGTAATGAAAGGAATCAGACAGAAGGGGAGGAGCCTTCAAACCAATACTACACTGAATTGGGCCTCTACTATCACCTGTTGGCACAGATCCCAATCTTCATCTTCACTGCTGTGGTCATGTTGGTTACTTACTACAAGATTCTGCAGGCGCTCAACATCCGCATTGGCACACGTTTCCATTCGGCGCCAAAGAAGAAACCGAGAAAGAAAAAGACCATCTCCATGACTTCCACTCAGCCAGAGTCCACCGACGCCTCACAGAGCAGTGCAGGCAGGAATCCGCCACTGGCCATGCGTACCTCTGTGTCCGTGATAATAGCCCTCCGCAGGGCAGTCAAACGGCACAGGGAACGCCGTGAACGACAAAAGAGGGTTTTCCGCATGTCGCTTCTTATCATCTCCACCTTCCTGCTTTGCTGGACACCCATCACCGTGCTCAACACGGTCATCCTGAGTGCAGGGCCGAGCGACTTCACGGTGCGTCTCAGACTGGGCTTCCTGGTCATGGCTTATGGAACCACAATTTTTCACCCGCTGCTCTATGCCTTCACTCGGCAGAAATTTCAGAAGGTTCTAAAGAGTAAAATGAAGAAGCGTGTTGTGTCAGTTGTAGAGGCTGACCCTATTCCCAATAACGTGGTCATCCACAACTCATGGATTGACCCAAAAAGGAACAAAAAGGTGACTTTTGAGGAGACAGAGGTCAGGCAAAAATGCCTCTCATCAGAGGAGGTGGAATGAGCTACTGTGCCAATGTAAGGCAAATATACCGATCAGGTACAGTATCATTAAAAAGGGAAACCACTAATCCAAAGCAGCAATGAATTTAAATGTATTAATTGTACAGTACCTCAAGAGAAATAATTTATTATTATTTATTGTAATGGTGACTATTGTAGATGTCTTGGACGATAAAGTGTAAATACTGCATGTGCTTTATTGAAGTGGTCCTAGAGATTGTACATACATACAGTACCTAAGTAAAGTATAAACCACAAATGTAAAAAAAGTAGAAACTGATGCTCCTGGGTTTATTCAATTGCATTAAATACTCCAAAAAAGAGCTGAAGAATTTTTTTGCTATCAAGAAGAACCCTACACAACTGTGATAAATCTGTGCCATATTTCAGGAGTAGTTTTTTTCACTCTGTAGAGAAAGTAGTTATATGTCTTTGTTCTCTTTTGACCTCAATTTTTACTGGTGGAAAATATAAGATAAACATTGTTAAGGATTCACACTATGAGTTTCATTAAGTGGATATTACCTGCCCCCTACCCTGCAATAAAAGGAACAAGATGGCTATATTACTCAGGTCAACAAGTAACAGGGTGCACTTACAAAGCAAGGTCTGCTTCCTTTCAAAGTCACTTGCATGGCCAGTTGGCATAAAATCTTTTTATGGGGATGAGGGAAGTGGTACACTGCATATCGTCCAATAAAGCTGCTGGGGTATGAAGTGGATGGGGAGTGTCAATGAAAAGGTGTTGATTCTAAATACTTGACCTTATGGGACCCACTGAGCTGATGGTGTTTGATTATGGGTTAGACTTGATTAGAGGGTGATAACTGTATCTTTTGGCAGGCTACAAAAAATAATCACCTCTTGCACTGCAGCAACGAAAGGTCACACACTGTTCAGTATGAGGGGCAAAGTCATGCCATTGACTAGGTTTACCTGAACAATTTCAGGAATAGATGCAAATGGTGTTGGATGATAGCTTGCATTAATAAAATGTGTTTATAATCAAATCATTAACAGTGCTGAGACATATCTATTTTGTGATGTCACACAACCAAATAACTCAAGGGAGTATCTAATGATAGTAATTAGAAGTGCCAATATCTCAAGGGTGTCAACAAGGCTACATATGACTCCACTGTACAGCCCCTAAATGCTGATTGAATATACTCCATCTAATTAAACAGCTTCTTCAAGCACTAAAAGATTATCACATACTAAATATTTCAGTGTATGCTGGTGCAAAATGCAAAACAGTTATTTTATACACAGGTATTGGCAGGTACCCAAAGTGCATCTCAGCTGGGTAGGCTTTAAACTTGATTGAAAACCCATCTGACAGTTCATTACTGATTGTTGCAGTGTTGGGAACTAAACATGACTAATGTTCGGCTTATATCATCAAGTGACTGTTCTACAATCATACGTTCTTGAGTTTATCTATAGATAAAGGGTCAGAGCCAGTGCAGCTGATCCGTATTTAGAGCTCACACACTGTGCCGAACAAGAGAAAGTGGGAGCTGAAGTGCATGATTGATGCATGTCTTTTATAGAGTACAGGTCTCTCAAAACAGGGAGTTACTGTAACAAAAGCTGCACAATGTGACAAATCTGTCCATCTGTCAATGCTGTACACATGTCCCAGCAATCCTGGGGTGCTATGCTTTAATATCAATTACAAAATGGTAACTTTTATCTGAGATGTACTCCGTAACAACCCAGAGAACTTACATGGCAAATTCTAAGAGCCCTTAAAGCCATCCTCATATGTAACAGATCATACAGAAGCCTGTGGAGTGGAGCAGTTGCCCTGTGATGATTTGACCGAAGGTTTGGGGTTGGCCATGAATGGAGGCTTTAATGTTTTGCTGTAAACAAGCTGTATAGAGAGGCATGTAAACAAAAAAAATTAAAGCAAGCAATGGGCCTTCTGCCAATAAAAAAAAAAAAAAAAAAAAAAGAGGCCTGCCAAAACTTGGCCGGCTCTGCTTACAAGTCGTGTTCAGGGCCTGAAAACATCCAAAGTTATGTTAGCACTAATGCAAAGTACTGTTTCATTGTTAATGCCAATAAAAAGAGGTTAAGAATGCTGAACTGCCTGGTTTTGCTACTATTACATGTACCTTGATTTAGACACCAGGTACAGTGGTTAGCTTTTTTGTTTGTTTTACACAACACCAATCTTAATGCCCCTAGAAAAAAAAAAAAAAAAAAAGGATCAAATCTTCTTTGAGCAGTATACTCAAGAGTCAAATGTTCTCTCTGCCCATCCCCATATCCACAGCCAAACCACAAAGAGGATAAAGGATACCTCTGTGTCTTTAAAATCTAGTTAACTGGAGCATCCTTACCTTTCCACTGTCCGTTTTCATTCACTCAGTCCATTCCTCTTACCTTGCAACATCCACATGTCACTCATTTATTCCCAGAGGAGTGAGTCATTGAGTCCAAAGTCCTGTGATTGACATTCCATCTCCATTTGACAGGCAGGTGAGGTTTAGGTGATGTAGAAAACAAACCGAATTAAATCCCCTGCACTGAATGTTAGGTATATATATATCTGTCCACTATTCTGAAAGCCATTTGCTAGACAAATATGCCAAGGTACTATGTGAGTTTTCAATGAGTGATCAGTAATAGACAATGCTATTAAGTACTGTATACTTAATATACAATATTATTTCAATATATGAGGTAACAAGATGGGAGATGCAAGTACATTTACTCGCATATAGATATATAACTGTCTCCCAAACAGATTGCAGGTTACAGTTCACCTTTCTTCCAGTCAATCCTCATTTATCTGACTTAGATTTCCTTTTCCCAATAACAGCCTCATTCCTTCGGTTTGCCCATGTTTTCTCACTCCAATCATCTCATTACGGCTGACACACGTGTCCTCCACCAATCAAAACCCCTTCACAGCTTCCACAGCCCTAGTCAATCTTCCCCTTAAGCCATTTAGAGTTCTCCTTCAACTGTTCATCAATCCACCTGGCTGTCCATCCATACCTTACATCGCTGGGAATGGATTCATAAATCATGTTAGCAAGATGGTGAGCTGTCATTATTGTGTTACTTAGGGCCGCCATAATTCAGATCTGTTTCCGGCATACGTCTTGTGTGAGCAGTGAGATAAACCATGTACAGATGGCCTATAAAGTTAATGATAAAGAAGATTTGAGTGTTTTGATTTGATGCCATACTGGTCACTTGGGTAAAAAAAAAAAAGTATATGCTGCCTATCCGATCAACCCTACGCTGGAACACAATGTCTCAGCTAACGTTTCATACAGTTATGGTAAACAGGAAAGCAATTTGTCAATTAAACCTTCAAGGGTCCATTATAATTTACTGATTGCCTTGTTTACAATCCAATAACATGATGCTATCAGCAGTTCCATAAACTCTGAAGCTCGACCCAGTCGCTGTCCAACTGCACCTCGTCGGGTTTCTTGTAACAGCATCTGAGGACAGCGTGCACTAGACAGAGACAGACTTCGAAACAAAGAAAGCAGTTTAATTGCTTCTACAGTTTCAGAGCTGCATCCTGCTGTATTTGTGATCTAGAGTGTACCATAAACACTGTCAAAACCTAGACAAAAAGCTTTTCTACTAGTGTAAGGCAGTATATTTTTAAACAGGTTGCCTAATGGGAGATTTGTTAGACAGCTTTCTACGCTGGATGCCAGAGAGGCGCACATACAGATAATGATATCATATCAGACCCTGGCTGTTCATGTTAAACCTCGAGGGGGTGGAGGGAAGGCATAAAAGCAGAGCATCGCATGAAAAGAAGGACAGGTGCTGTTAGAGCACGCTAATTGTCTCATCTTGGATGGTGACGCTAATGCAAAGATGTCTCTGTAATCCATTAGCTGGGTGAGAAGAATCCAAACATGACCCTCACTTTGACATGATAAATAATTCAATGGATGGAAAACGTATTACTGAATCATATTGTGTCACAAAGAGAATAAGACTACAGCTCAGTTCCAGGAGCTAGTGAGCTGCCACGTTGTCTAGTGCCAACACAGACTGTGGAAACTCATAACTGACTGATCTGAAATGCTAACAGGAAGCAACTCACAAACAGAGCTTATGCAAGGGGTGAATGCAAAAATCAGCATGCCCTCCATATACACAATGGGAACTTCTGCTCACATGCATTGATTTAGCTTCATTTGAAAACAATATGCAAATAGAAACTAGGAAAAAGTTCCTTGCTGGTCTTCACTGGAATCTATCCCACAGGGCCTGGGAAACAATAATGAAGACATGTGTCAACTGCGTCACACAAACTTGATTTGCATTGCACTATTTATCTGTCCATATGACATCTAGGCAAATGTACAAACAAAAGATCAACAGAGTACGAGTCAATATGAATCTGATATTACAGCCATTAAACCCATGACCGAAAACAAGTTTCACATTTCAGATAATGTCCACAACCACACGAATTCCAGACAATAATATGCCAATGTTCTAAAATGACATGGTTAACAATCAGTTCAACACCCCTTGAGTCATTTCACATGTGGCTTTTCAAGTGAAACAGGATTTTCAACATGGAAAAAAACTGTGGGACAGGCTTTAATCTGATGCAACAGGAATTGACTGGATCAGGAAAGGTGCTCCATGACACGAGAGGGGTTGAGGGCTGACGTCACCGATACGACCTGGAGCGTGCATTAAGAAAATAAATGGGGTCAACTTTGATTTCATGTCAACTTTAAGCTCTAAGAGATTATTATAATGCACTCAGGTCACTATTGGAACTGACATCCCTTGTAAGTGCTATTCGGGTCAGACGTTAATCAACAGGGTTTCGATGAAGCAAAACCAAAAATATCTCAGAAGCAGGTCACAGAGTTTCAGAACCAGTTTCAGACAGTCCTCGCACCTGCGTAGCAAACTCAGCAAAACATTCAGGCCACAAGAACGGGGCTGACCTGGAAACAGTACAAGATTGAACTAACGCCATTTATGCAAAAGTGGAGGATACGATAACTTTTGAATAATTGCCATTAGTGGCCCGAAAACAAGAGCACAAAATGCAACATTGCTAAATGCTCTGACATCCCAAAGAACAAATTTAATAAAAATGCCACAACAGAAAAATAGGTACACTTATAAAAAAAAAAACACAAATACAGGTTCTTTATTGGCATCTAAGGTTCCATCACATCTATACAGTGGAAAAAGGCTCCAGGATGAGTAAAGTAGACGCTCATCGTGATAGGTCACTCACCCAGCTCATTGAGGCTCTGGGCAGCTTTAGTGATCTCTCTGCTGCCTCCCTGCAGTTGCCCCTGCAGCCGTTTGCTCAGGTACAGGATGCGAATAATCCTCCTCAACAGGTCACACGCCACCTGCCAGCCAGAATAAGACAAGATGTCTCATTCCTGTGTTCATCAAATAACACAGAGACTTATGGGCCTATGACAGCCAGCACAAGCAAATATCAATAAGGTAATGACAATGATGCCCATATTATGATAGAAAATTTACCATAGCAACCATATTTTCCATGATATAGATTGTACCTACAAAAAAACTGTGGACATCTAATATAAGCAACCCATATTTCATGCTCCTAGTGTAAAATCATAGTATTAATATCCCTTGTAACACACATTTTGTGCTACAGACCAGAAGGATAAATAGTGTGGCTTGTTAAAGGGATAGCTCACCCAAAAATGAAGATACCACAAAAGAAGATCATAGAATGAATATATATATACATATATATATATATATATATATATATATATATATATATATATATATATATATATATATATATAGATAGATATAGATAGATATATATATATTAGAGAGAGAGAGAGAGATATAGATATATATATATATATAGAGAGAGAGAGATATATGGATACCAGCAACTGTTTGGTTACCAATATTCGTTAAAATACCTTCTTTTGTGTTTAACATAAGAAACTCATACAGGTTTGGAACAACTTGAGGGTGAGTAAATGATGACAATTTTCATTTTTGGGTGAACTATGCCCTTTAAGGAAAAGTGTGGTTTTATCAATCAAACTTATAATTTTAGTCTGGAAATTGAAGGAGGTACCTGATCTACATCTAGAGATCAAAATATAATCAAGACTTGGGGTCTTTTTTTAAGGGTCTTTTTGAAAAGCCAATCAAATCATACTTAGGATAACGGCATAATTTACTTTCGCACAAATCTTTGCTAATAGACTCAGAATTAATTGGTAAGTGGTGCTTTAATCAATTGTGTATTATTTAAATCAAGGAGAAGGATGTGCATCATCCTTCATCATCAGGGTTGTTTTAGCACTAGAATATGCTGTCAATTCATTTTCAATGCATTTCACACACATAAAGACTACAAACAGACATGAATAAACATTTTGTTCACAGCCTAACAGCCAACAGACACTATAATATAAAAGAAATAGGAAATGCTTGTAAACCAGTGCATTTGTGCTTAAAACATGCAACTGAGCCACACATTTAATATTGAAAATAGTGCGGCGACGATCAAGCCTGTGGGCAGACAGCAGACGGATGAAGGACTCGTAGAGGTCACTCTCTTTTTGGTTTTTAGTGAATAGGTGCCGCTGAACTGTCCCAAAGGTACATGCATCTGATTTTGTGTGTGTCTGTGACAGATTGCTTTGTCCAGAGGTGACAGTGCGTCAGATATCGTGACAGAAAAATTACAAAAGGATAGCAGGAAAAAACTTCAACTGTGTCCCCGGTGTCAGGTCTGGTCTTATTCTTACGAGGAATAAAAATAAATGAAAATGTGTTGCTAGAGGCAAGGACAGGACAGACCCAGATACAAAGAGCACATGGAATGAACAAAGTCCCACACTTCTGAATCCGATTGTGCCATCAGATATAGTCAATCACAAAAATAAATAAAATACTACAACTACAAAATACAGTCTATCATATATTTTTTTCTAATAGTGGACATATAAACAAGATAAAACAATAAAACCACACTGACATACCTTTAGACAAGAATCAACTGTATAACAAAAGAACATTTTAGCTTTTTACTGAAGGGTAATTTAGGGTATAAACCTTAGATCAGTTTGTGATGTCACAGTCTAACTTATAGGGTAAAGTTACTTAAGGTTAATCAAATTATCAGACTTGTTTTTTTCTTTGATAATTGTGCGCAAAAACAAAACAAAACATATATATAATATTATACTGTGTGTGTGTGTGTGTGTGTATATATATATATATATATATATATATATATATATATATATATATATATATATATATATATATATAAATGGTATGTTTATGTGTTTAATATTTAGAAAAATGTATAAGCGATAATAATAAGAAAATATTCTTACAAAGACTAAATATTTTCATATTTTAAACAAACGTATTCTTCTATTAATTAAAAAATTATTAGGTTCCTGTTGTGACACAAACTCAACAAATTGTATCCTCCCACCAAACCACTGACGGAACATCATGGAGTTTGTTAGCAAACATAAACATGCAAATGTGTTTCTAAACTTCAAAAACAAGAAAAGGAGCAGAAAGGGGGTTTTGAGAGTAAAGGGGAGCATTTCATAACCACAGCGACCTTTCCACAGCTGTATTTTATTCATATTTAATAACAATTCCCCAAAGCCACTAAAAACCAGGACCGAAAATCCTGTAAATCCACAAGATGTGTCGAGTGGGACAGCTGTGGGTATACACGTGTGTGGCTGATAGTGTGTGAGAGAGGCCCTTACTTTCCAGGTCCAAATTATTATTATTTTTTTCTGCAGACTTGAAGTTTCACTCATGATGACATCATGTGAACATGATAAAAGCGTGCTTTTTTTCTTGCCTTGCAACACTCAGATAATAGCAAAGAAGCACAGGTTTTATTTCCCCACAGGCGCACAAATGACTTTCCTTCAGACAAAACAGATGTCTTGAACTTTTTACCATGAAAACACATAGTGACCACATCTGTCAAGAACAAAAAGTACATTAAAGGTAGACCATACAAGCTTCAGAAGATATAGAATATGGCACACAGGCACTATGGACTTGGTTTTGGAACTTGACAGAAATGAATTCTGCACAAAGATACTACTTTTATGTTCCTTTTTGGAAACAAAAGTATATGGATTTAGAATGACATGACAGTGAATAAATAATTACTATTCCTTTAAGAGATATATGAGGTCATACTTATTAAAAGATTTTTGAAAGACAATTTATTTAGTTTTCTTTATTTTATTTTTTAGATAAAATCCATTTAGTTTTATTCAAATTCAAAATATTATTTTTTAGATGTTAAAATATTTTGAAAAACTGTATTTTTACTTATTTTTTAGATGACAATCACAAATCAGTATTCAAAAACATCTATTCCACCAGAATGACTCTTTTTGTTTGTGTGCATGTCTTTCTTTTTTTTTCTCTCGCATGCTGGGTGTATTACAGAATCTGTCATGACTGCAAACAGTTGTGAAGACAGGGCTGTATCTATCTCAGACGTCGAGCCAATAAACATGGAAATCAAGCTTCAGAGCGAATGTGCACAGTGTTTGTAAAGCAGGACGGTGAAGATATAATAGTTCAGGGACAGAGAGACATGAGCTGACAGAAGCAGATTTAAAAGTTATAAAATAACCTGTAAGCGGGCGAGCTGGGCTGTCCGCACCACAATCTTATTGTAAGGGTCAACGATTTTGGTTCTTATCCTGAGAAAGAAAGGAGAGAGAAATCAGAAATGCATTAGTAAAATACTACAAAGCATCTGAGTTATATGTGCTTGCGATTTTTAATTTATAGATTATTAGTGAACGAACTCCATCGCACACCTGTAAGTAATAGGTGCGTAGAAAAAATAAGACCTGGTGGGTCGTATAAACATATAAGGATCTCCCGCACACTATCTTAACTTGCAAAATAAATTTTTAATCACACAACGTTTCGGTCACACGACCTTCATCAGGAGTATACAAATGTTCAAATTCATCTCTTTTAAGATAAACACATGACCAATTAACAGAGTTCCATCTGCAAATAATTAAACTCATTGGGAGTATATAATTAGCACCGCATCATAAACAGTTGTTATAGTTACAACAATCCAGATCACCTATAGGTTAACAAATTCATCTAAAAGACACAATCAACACATCGTCATCAAACAGCATCAAATTGTAATTCTAAACAGTTATAACAATCAGTCAGGTTCCACAGTCACTCAAACTCATCATGAATACATAGTGGAAAAGAACACCTCATTCAAAACAATTGCATGACTATAGCATTACATTAAATAATGCTTCATCGTTCATACCCCATAGGTGATAAAGTTTGGAGGGTGTAAATCCAAAACAGTTCGCGTCTTTGTAGAAGTAATTCAATGTCTCCACCTCTAGGTGGCAAAGTTACTTTTTCAATCCCACAAAAACGTAAAGAGGTTACGTCATGATTCAAAGTTAAAAAGTGTACCGCAACTGGATAACTTAGATCTTTTCTTCTTATTGAACTCTTATGTTCACTAATTCTTTGTTTCAACTGACGTGACGTTTTTCCCACATAGCCTATACCACAAGGACAAGGAAACGAATCAAATACACTACATGAGTGGAAACACAAGTAATCACAGATTTGATGCTATATTTTTTGCCCGTTCTAGGATGACAAAAAAGTTGATGTTTTAAAAGTATTATTACACTGAGCACAATTCCCACAACGATAATTGCCCTTCTGTATGGGACTAAGTAATATAGCATCAAATCTGTGATTACTTGTGTTTCCACTCATGTAGTGTATTTGATTCGTTGTCCTTGTGGTATAGGCTATGTGGGAAAAACGTCACGTCAGTTGAAACAATGAATTAGTGAACATAAGAGTTCAATAAGAAGAAAAGATCTAAGTTATCCAGTTGCGGTACACTTTTTAACTTTGAATCATGACGTAACCTCTTTACGTTTTTGTGGGATTGAAAAAGTAACTTTGCCACCTAGAGGTGGAGACATTGAATTACTTCTACAAAGACGCGAACTGTTTTGGATTTACACCCTCCAAACTTTATCACCTATGGGTATGAACGATGAAGCATTATTTAATGTAATGCTATAGTCATGCAATTGTTTTGAATGAGGTGTTCTTTTCCACTATGTATTCATGATGAGTTTGAGTGACTGTGGAACCTGACTGATTGTTATAACTGTTTAGAATTACAATTTGATGCTGTTTGATGACGATGTGTTGATTGTGTCTTTTAGATGAATTTGTTAACCTATAGGTGATCTGGATTGTTGTAACTATAACAACTGTTTATGATGCGGTGCTAATTATATACTCCCAATGAGTTTATTATTTGCAGATGGAACTCTGTTAATTGGTCATGTGTTTATCTTAAAAGAGATGAATTTGAACATTTGTATACTCCTGATGAAGGTCGTGTGACCGAAACGTTGTGTGATTAAAAATTTATTTTGCAAGTTAAGATAGTGTGCGGGAGATCCTTATAAATTTATAGATTATTAAAACAAATCGCACATTTTCTGATTTCTATTAAATATGCACGTGACCACCACTTTCTTTTAAAACATGGACCATTTCAGTGCTTTTCATGAAGTCATTTACCTGTCCACAGCACTCTGGAGAGCCGCGATTCTGGTCTGCATCATTTGCAAGACACCTGGAAGCAAAAACACCATTCATTTCCATTCTCAGAAAGAGCTGAACTACATGCACTGTGCAAGAATTGGAAAAGGGACCCCCCTGGTGGACAGCTGCATGTGCATTCAATTCAATTCACATTTATTTGTAAAGCGTTCTCATAATACACATCATTTCATAGCATCTTTACAGAATTTTTTTTCTAGCTTACAATTAAGAGTAATCTGTTATCAGAGGTGACTGTATTATCTGTCAATGTCCATTTGACAGATAATACGAATCGTGCAGTTGGTTAACGTCACATTGTCTTTCAAGATGAAACAAACAAACAAAAAAAAACTGTTTTTACACGTTGCAATCATAATAATTGCAATATAAGGACAATTTGCCAGTTTAATATATTAATATAGAGTTGGCGTCATCTGAAGTCCTAGCAGGGGTTGGTGTCAGTGTTTTAATATTAACAACTTTTCAGTATCCCAGATTATAATGCTGAGACATCTATAGGCAAGTCGTCGGTTATTTCCCTGAAAGCTGAGGAAAACTATTTGTAAATGTACTAGAAGTGGATCACAGCTTCTACATGTGATCTCCGAACATTTCAAATGCCATTTTTATACAGCCATTTGCTACAATTTCATTAGTTTTGAAACTAATATTATAAGATTGCATGAACTTAATGCAACTGATGATTAATGTGAAGCAGATAATGAAATATTACCTTCGAGAGATTCGATCCCTGTTGCCTGAGCTAGCAGATCCTCATGTCTGGCCACTACCTGTGAAAACAAAAACAAAACATAATATTGCTATTCAACTTTTTATTGTTCATGTACAAACCCGATTCCAAAAAAGTTGGACACTGTACAAATTGTGAGTAAAAAAGGAATGGAATAATTTACAAATCTCATAAACTTATATTTTATTCACAATAGAATATAGATAGCATATCAAATGTTGAAAGTGAGACATTTTGAAATGTCATGCCAAATATTGGCTCATTTTGGATTTCATGAGAGCTACACATTCCGAAAAAAAGTTGGGACAGGTAGCAATAAGAGGCCGGAAAAGTTAAATGTACATATAAAGAACAGCTGGAGGACCAATTATTAGGTCAATTGGCAACATGATTGGGTATAAAAAGAGCCTCTCAGAGTGGCAGTGTCTCTCAGAAGTCAAGATGGGCAGAGGATCACCAATTCCCCCAATGCTGCGGCGAAAAATAGTGGAGCAATATCAGAAAGGAGTTTCTCAGAGAAAAATTGCAAAGACTTTGAAGTTATCATCATCTACAGTGCATAATATCATCCAAAGATTCAGAGAATCTGGAACAATCTCTGTGCGTAAGGGTCAAGGCTGGAAAATCATACTGGATGCTCGTGATCTTCGGGCCATTAGACGGCACTACATCACATACAGGAATGCTACTGTAATGGAAATCACAACATGGGCTCAGGAATACTTCCAGAAAACATTTTCGGTGAACACAATCCACCGTGCCATTCACCGTTCTCGGCTAAAACTCTATAGGTCAAAAAAGAAGCCATATCTAAACATGATCCAGAAGCGCAGGTGTTTTCTCTGGGCCAAGGCTCATTAAAAATGGACTGGGAAAGTTTTTGGAAAACTGGGACGCCATGTCATCTGGACTACAGAGGACAAGGACAACCCAAGTTGTTATCAGTGCTCAGTTCAGAAGCCTGCATCTCTGATGGTATGGGGTTGCATGAGTGCGTGTGGCATGGGCAGCTTACACATCTGGAAAGGCACCATCAATGCTGAAAGGTATATCCAAGTTCTAGAACAACATATACTCCCATCCAGACGTTGTCTCTTTCAGGGAAGACCTTGCATCTTCCAACATGACAATGCCAGCATGACATACTGCATCAATTACAACATCATGGCTGCGTAGAAGAAGGATCCGGATACTGAAATGGCCAGCCTGCAGTCCAGATCTTTCACCCATAGAAAACATTTGGTGCATCATAAAGAGGAAGATGTGACAAAGAAGACAGTTGAGCAACTAGAAGCCTGTATTAGACAAGAATGGGACAACATTCCTATTCCTAAACTTGAGCAACTTGTCTCCTCTGTCCCCAGATGTTTGCAGACCGTTATAAAAAGAAGAGGGGATGCCACACAGTGGTAAACATGGCCTTGTCCCAACTTTTTTTGAGATGTGTTGATGCCATGAAATTTAAAATCAACTTATTTTTCCCTTAAAATGACACATTCTCTCAGTTTAAACATTTGATATGTCATTTATGTTGTATTCTGAATAAAATATTGAAATTTGAAACTTCCACATCATTGCATTCTGTTTTTATTCACAATTTGTACAGTGTCCCAACTTTTTTGGAATCGGGTTTGTAGTTTCCAGTGCTTAGAGACGACCTAGACAGCATAAAGGCACTTTCTAAATCGATGGACACGATCCTAACACAGATCTGCGCTGAAGCCTGTGCACGCGGACAGGTGTTTGGCTCACCTGGCAGTGCAGCTCTTTGTCCAGCTGACTGATGCCCTCTGCCAGCTTGGCCAGCTGCTCTGCAATGACAGCATGATGAATGGCTTGAGCCGTGTACGTCTTCACATCGAAATCCTCTTTAAGGAAATCAGTGTAGCACTCTGGAAGGAAAAGGATGAGGATTTGTGAACCACGTAACAGGAGATCGCAGTACCTGGAGATCCGGCTACACCGAGTTAAGTGCTAAAACGCAGCTAAAGGTGCCGATCGAGATGATTAATCAGCCTGGTACACGTATAAAACACATGCACATATACAGACCAGAAGGAGAAATCACATTAAAGCTAGATTTACCATCTTTCAGCAGCGAATTCGCTGTTGATTCCGGAATAGCCTCCATCGTTGCCACTTCATCAGTGACGTGCAATTCCTGCGTCACAACATGAAAGGAGAGCGACGGCGATTGGTCATGAATATTTATTAGTTTACCGACGCGTCATCATTATAAATTCGCGAACGGACACATTTTATTGCTAATGTTAATTTGATTCATTTTAGATTCATTTTATTTTTACATAATAATTGTAAATAAATGCGAATGTCGTTTCTCGTGGACACGAGGTCAAAGGTTAAACACACCCACCAACACTGACACACGGAAGTGAGAAGCTACTGCGCACGCATGTGAAATTCATGAAGCCGCGTGTATACTCTAATATTTACTTATTTATGTTTTACGGAATACATGTATCCTGTTTGTAATGGAAATGCAATACATTTTAAAACGGGATTTAATTTTGAGTAATTTATTTGAACCGCGCGTTTTGCCAATTACTTTTTAGGATTGTAAACTGCAGAGGTCCACAGTAAAATCCCAATGGACGGTGGGAATATCATGGACCTGTTTCACAGGGGAAGGCCAGTCCGAGTGTGTGCACCCATGGTCCGCTACTCAAAGTAAGTGAGACAACCCTGTATTGATTCCTGTAATGTGTGTGTGTGTTGTTCCTATGTTGTTTGTTCTTGCTGTTTCAGGCTGGCCTTCAGATGTTTGGTGAGGAAATATGACTGTGACGTGTGTTTCACCCCAATGATCATTGCAGCTGATTTCATGCGCTCTGTCAAAGCTAGAGACAGTGAATTCACCACCAGTAAGAGTAAGTTGTATTCTTCAGGTTGTCCTGTAGACCAGAGTTTACATACACTGCTGCTGAAAAGTTTGGGATCAGTTAAAAGTTAGTAATGAAGTCACTTCTGCTCCTCATGTCTGCATTTATTTGATCAGAATTACAGAAACAAACTGTATAATATTGTGAAATATTATTGCAGTTTAAAGTAATGGTTTTGCATTTTAATTTACTTTAAAATGTCATTTATTCCTGTGATCAGTGCTGAATTTTCAGCATCTTCAGTCGTCAGTGTCATGTGATCAATAAATGCTGATTTTATTATTAATGTTGGGAACAAAAAAAAATTTCGGAACATGTGATACTTTTTTTTTTAGGATTCTTTGATGAATAAAGTTAAAAAGAACAACATTTATTTAAAACAGAAATCTTTTCTAATATGAGTATTTATCACTTTTCATCAATTTAACACATCGTTGCTGAATAAAAGCATTCATTTCCTTCAAAAGAAAAAGAAAATTACTCACCCCAAACTTTTGAACAGTAGTGTATGTTGTTACAAAAGATTTCAATTTTAAATGAATGCTGTTCTTTTTAACTCTTTATCCAGCACTGATAATAAATCAGCATATTAAAATGATTTCTGAAGGATCATGTGACACCTGAGACAGGCGTAAAGATGCTGAAAATTCAACTTTGATCACAGGAATAAATTATATTTTAAAGTATATTAAAAAAGAAAACCATTATTTTAAATTGCAATAATATTTCACAATATTACTACTATTATATTACTTTGTATTTTTGGTCAAATAAATACAGCCATGACTTTTGAATCCCAAACTTTTGAACGGCAGTGTACATACATACATGGGTCAAAGACGTTAAGATGTCCGCATCAAAAGAAATGTACAAAAGTGATTTTGTGTCCATAGAAAGCACATTAAATGTAAGTAAAATGTCTACTTTTAAGGTTTCAAATAGTTTTGGAGAATAAAATGTCCAAATTTGGTTGAAATAATGTTACATTGTCATTCAGTGTAACACAATATTTATGCAAAAATTCAAACAACATGCTTATTCTAATGTGTCATTAAAATATCTAAAAGAATAATGGAGCAGACTAAATTTTTCACATCCTTCAGTTCGTCAGGTGTCGAGAGGTGATTCAAATAAATGCTGACTCTTATGATCATTGCTTGGAGACAACCAAAAAATTTTCGGAACATGTGAATACTTTTTTTCAGGAGATTTCTTTTGATGATATAGTTAAAAAGAACAACATTTTATTTAAAACCAGAAGATCTTGCGCTGGCTAGAGTATAAATGCACTTTTCATCATCAATGTCTAACACATCCGCGTTTGGAACTGCGAATAGGCGCGTACATTCATTTCTTATCGAAAGAACGGAAGAAAGGATTAACGCTCAACCCAACGCTTTCTGAAACAGTAAGTCACAGTATTGTTATTACCACAAGAGCTTGCACGTGTCTTAAACGGACGCTCGGCTGTTTTGTCCTTTGTAAACTCTTGAGTCCCAGCACGGATACATAAAATCAGGCTCAGTTATACAATGATCTCTGAAGGATCATGTGTGACACTGAGGACAGGCGTAAAGTCCGCGCGAGGCTAGAAAATCATCAACTTGATGACAGAGAATAAATTATATTTTTAAAGATATATTGAGACAAAGTGCAACACACATTATTTTTAAATTGCAATAATATTTCACAGTATTATACGGTATAATACTATGTATTTTGTGGTCGATATCAATGCAGCCATGACTTTATGAATCCACCACACTTTTGAACGGCAGTGTACAATACATACATGGGTCCAAGAGATGGCCGCATCAAAAAGAAATGTACAAAAAGTGATTTGTGTGTCCATAGAAAGGCACATTAAAATGTAAGTAAAATGTCTACTTTTAAGGTTTCAAATAAGTTTTTGGAGAATAAAATGTCCAAATTTGGTTGAAATAATGTTACATTGTCATTCAGTGTAACACAATATTTATGCAAAAATTCAAACAACATGCTTATTCTAATGTGTACATTAAAATATCTAAAAGAATAATGGAGCATACTAAATTTTATAGTATTTTAAATTAGTAAAAAATACTTACTGACAAAGGGGCAAAACCTAGGATGGCAAATGTTAAAAATGTAAAATTACAACTCATTAGTATTTTGGGTGAAAGTAATTAGTCTTTTAATATGTCATAAATTGATTTTTGTTGTAAATATGCCTGACAAGATTGTTACACTGAATGATCAGTTTTACTTTACTGGGTGTCTTCTGTAAATCAGGGGCAAAATGTATGATATTTATTTTTTTGCTCAGAAAAACAAAAACAAAATTGCAATTAAATAAAACAGAAAACTTTTTGCATTTTTTTGGGGGAAAAACTACAACAGTTTAAAGCAGTATTACACTTTTTTTTGTATGCTTAAACACTTTTTCGTCTTTGACCCACATACATCAAAATGGTCACATTGTATTAAAATTATTTATCATACACAAGTAAACAAAACATTGACATCAAACATGAAAATGTATTCATATTACCATACACTGCATGGGTCCATAATATGCAGCAAAAAAAAAAAAAAAAAAAAAAAAAAAAAAAAAAAAATATATATATATATATATATATATATATATATATATATATATATATATATATATATATATATATATGATTATTATTTTATTTCTATATATATATATATATATATATATATATATTATATATTCTATTATTTAATTTGATTTTATTTGTATATATTTTTTTTTTATTTATTTTTATTTATTAATTCTATTAGCAAATTTTTGTTATTTGTAGGAAACAAAAAATATTTGTTTAGTTAGTTTTTGATGTGATGCGCACAACTAAATATTCACTAACATATTCTACCAGAATGATTATGTTTTTGTTTGTGTGCATTTCTTATTATCCATGTTGTGTTTATTACAGAATTACAACATGGCATTGGTTAAATAGGAAAATGTATCATTTTGTTTATGCATAAAAATTGCCAGCTTAACATATGCAAACACATTTGGCCAGATATTATTATTAATGATATTATCAAGTGACTGTAGAATCTATGCTCAAATAACAAGGTTTGAGCATGCATGGATCCTTTGACACTAACAGCAAGAATTACGATGGGAAGTATTTATTAAATTTCGCATGATTATATGCATGTGCTTTTAACAGACTTTGATGATTTCAGCTGCTTTAGGTGTGGTTAAAACAGAGCTAACTGAGCCACTGAAAAATTACTGAACCTTTTCAAATAAAATAAAATCATGGACATGTTTCTGCACAACATTAACATTTTCCATAAATGATTTCACTCATTTTCCATACACATTTCCAGACAGGAAAACGTTTAATTGGTGTAAACCTTGCGACAGTTCCCCCAAAATTTGTTATTGGGGAAATGATTCTGTTTACTCATAAACTCTTCCTTGACCTCAGTGAGACTTATTTGATGCAAGGCAACCTTTTACTTTTCGCTGAGTCACTGGCACAGCCTTCTGCTCAGTAATTACTCCTATCATTTTAACATTTGTTTGCTTCTTAGCTGACCGACCCTTGATTGTGCAGTTCGCTGCGAAGGACGCGCAGACGCTGGCGGATGCTGCGTGTGTGGTTTCCCCTTTCTCTGATGGGGTGGATTTGAACTGTGGCTGTCCACAAAGGTAATCTCAGAGTACATAAAAATGCATTAATATTTACCCTGAATGACAGTTTACACAAAGAGTTTTAAAGCAGTGTATTAAATACTAAGTGTGAGGAAGTCAGAACATGTTCTGCATGGATCGCTTCTGTAATATCTGCAGTTTTTTTGTTGCAGGTGGGCCGTGTCTGAAGGCTACGGTGCGTGTCTGATTAACAAACCTGAGCTGGTGAAAGACATGGTTCGACATGTCCGAAACCAAATCGACAATCCCAACTATACAGTATCCATTAAAATAAGGTGAGCATATGATTTCTTGACTAGAAAACACATGCATGCTGAGAAATATTCAAAGTTGCACTTGAAAAGGAAGGGACACAGCGTTACAGAGATTTACAAGCAGAAAATATGAAGCTTGTATTTTTGTTAGAAAACTTGAGAAAAAATTTATTTAATTTTAATGGTGTTTAAATTGTAGGACAGTTTACAAAACAGAATTATTCCACAAAAGTCTGCCAAGGATTTTTTTTTTTGTCACAAAATAAAACTGTTACCACCCAGCTCTTTATATGAAGTTAGTTATGTAAGTTTATAAAACGGATAGTTCCGGTCCTTGATTCTGATTGGTTGAGCCACATTTGAAGCTGTTGTAAATTACTCTACAAACATACACCTTTGTTTACTTCTGTGTGTTGCTTGGCAACCAGAACTGTTTCAGAGGAACTACATTGTTTGCTGGAAGAATACTGTTCTACAAATACTACACTGTATTTGCTCTGTTTTATTCTGTGAAACCTTACTACGTATATGGAATAACCGTTTTATAAAAGTAGTAAGCCACGTGAAGCCATGGTTTACAGGGAATTTATAACAGCTAAGGGTTTTTTTCTTCTAGCAACACCCCTTAGCCATTATAAATTCACTGTAAACCACAGCTTCTTGGAGCTTATTGCTTTAACGTCCAACTTTATCTGCATACGTACAGTAAACTCGCATGAAACAATATATATACTACCTAACATATATCTCAACTGCCTTATTTTTTGCAAAAATGTGACTAAATTATCATCCAGCTCTTTATATAAAGTTGGATATGAATACATCTGCACATGTATGGTGTATTTATCCATATTCAGTATATTTATAATTTTTTGTTTATCATTTTTATTCATATTTATATATCTGTTATTATATTATTGTCTGTTCTGCTCTCTGTGTAATTATGCACAAAAATTCTTTTCAGTATTCTTAATGTTTATAGTGATTCAGTAGTTTTTTCCTACTTACTTCACTTAGTCTGCTTAAGTTTTTTCTTCTTATTTATTATTTTTTTCTTCGTTCTCCTTTGAGCTTTTTGTGCAATCTTTTCCATGTTGCTGTAACGTCTAAATTCTCCCTTGCAGATAAAATATATAAACTGCTGGGGTTTTTTTTTTTTTTTTTTTTTTTTGCAAAATATAACTGCATTATTGTCCAGCTCTGTAGTTGTGTATATGTGAGTATATCCATCTTTATCTGCATATACAGTATAATCATGTAAGGTGATATATACTATATAGCAAACCTCAACTGCTTGATCCCTTGTATTGTAGCAAAACATTATCATATATATATATATGTATATATACATAAATATGACTTGTCCTCAGAATTCACAAGGATCTCAGGAAAACGGTGGATCTCTGTCAGAAGGTGGAGGCAGCAGGAGTCTCCTGGATCACGGTTCACGGTCGTACAGCTGACGAGAGGCACCAGCCTGTTCACTACGACGCCATCAAGACCATCAAGGACAGTCTTTCCATCCCGGTCATAGCTAACGGTGACATCAAGAGCATGCAGGACGTGGAGGCCGTCTACGAGCTCACAGGGGTGGATGGTGTGTGTCGTTTAATCGCCATCTGGTTTCATTTCTCTTCTGGTTTCAGCTGTATTTGTATCTGATATGTTTGCCCTTCTGCAGGCGTGATGGCTGCTCGGGGATTGCTGGCCAATCCTGCCATGTTTGCTGGGTACGAGGAGACCCCGCTGCAGTGCGTGTGGGACTGGGTGGACATCGCTGTGGAGCACGGGACCCCGTTCACCTGTTTCCACCATCACCTGATTTACATGCTGGAGCGCATCAGCTCTCAGCCCGAGAGGAGGGTGTTCAATAGTCTATCCAGTACGTCTGCCGTCGTTGACTTCCTTCACAGTACATACGGCTCCGTGTAGTTGTTTTTAATAAATGCATTGTTTTATAAGTTGTAAAAACTGAATATGTATGCTGTTTTATGCTTAAAAAAATAAAAATTCATTAACTACTGTATGCATTACTATGTCTTTGGAGGGCTTTTATCTTTCGAACACATTAGAATGCACAAATTCATGATATTTCTTATTTACATGTAATGCAGTCATTCCCAAACCTCTTAGGGTTAAAAAGAACTGCATTTATTCAAAATAAAAAAAAATTCTAATAATATATATTCTAATAATATATTTTCTTTACTATCCCTTTTTATCAATTTAACACATCCTTGCTGAATAAAAGTATTGATTTATTTTAAAAAAAAGAAAAAAAAAAAAATTACTGACCCCAAATTACTGTCCAGTAGTGTATATTGTTATTACAAAATATTTATATTTTAAAAAACATAGCTTCTTTTTTTTTTTTTTTTTACTTTTTATTCATCAAAGTATCCTAAAAAATTATCACATGTTCTGAAAAAAATATTAAGCAGCAGAACTGTTTCCAACTTTGATAATGAATCATCATATTAGAATGATTTCTAAAGGATCATGTGATAATGATCCTAAAAATTCAGCTTTGCACCACAGAAATAAATGATAATTTAAAGTATAATAAATGTAAAAACAATTATTTTAAATTGTAATAATATATCACAATATTACATTGTTTTCTGTATTTTTGATCAAATAAATGCAGGCTTGATGAGCAGAAGAAACTTCTTTTCAAAAACATTAAAAATAGTAATGTTTCCAAACTTTTGACCTGTACTGTATATATATTATATATATATATATATATATATATATATATACATACATACATACACGCACTGTTGTTCAAACGTTGCATGTTCAAAATGATGCATATATTCAATATTCAATATTGTTTTAAGTGCAGCGTGCATTAATAACAGGCAAAGTTGAACCTGTACATTACATCTCTCATCTTTAAATCTACTACTGCATAGTGCAAGGCTCCAGATCAAATACAAGCTTTTGGATTCTTTATGAAATACATTAAGCATAAGTGGCTCTTCTTATTTTTTTAGTTAAAACATCTACACTTTGTGCTTTCTTTTATAATAATAAATTGTTTATGGTCATCACTGTCATTGTGGAAAAATACCCAATTACACTTACACAACCCGTTTATTTTAAGTTCAATAGACTCGATTTATAGCGCTGTGATTCACAGAAATCACCACGGGAGGGCGCAACACTGCTTCAAATTCAATCTAATAAATTTAAATGTGTTGCGCCCTCCTGTGGAGAATTTTGTGAATTACAGCGCTGCAAATCGAGTCTATTGGACTTATCTGATCAAACAAAAAAATATCTGGGTAAATTGAGTTACTGTTTGTTATACGTTGAATCTTAGAGTATTATTATTACTCCATCCACGATTGTTCTGTTTAGTAGCAGCACTTCACTGTTTGTTTCAATATTGTTTTAAGTGCAGCGTGCATTAATAACAGGCAAAGTTGAACCTGTACATTACATCTCTCACCTTTAAATCTACTACTGCACAGTGCAAGGCTCCAGATCAAATACAAGCGTTTGGATTCCTTTTGAAAGACATTGAGCATAAGTGGCTCTTGTCTGGCAGCTCAGGTGGTAAGTGCATGGTGTTAAAACCAGGTCTGAGGGTTTGTTGGTTCAAATCCTGGGTTGTTTTAGATAATGTTTTTTCCTTGCCAATCATCTTCCAAAGCGAGCAATTTCCTTCAGCGCCACAGACTGAGCTGTGTTTATGTGTTTAATAGGAGACAGTATGAAGCGCGGTGCGGTTTCCATCCGCTCCACTAGGCGGCGGAAGCGGGTTTCACCTTCACTCGGAGTCTCACTTCCTCGGTTGTTTGTCAACATGACGCTTGATGACAGTCACAACAACTCCACGCTCAGATCATTCGCTCTTAAATGTCTCTTAAACAGCACATACTTCAGCTCGAGCGCAAACCAAACCTGTGGGATACAACGCTCAACTGTGAGTCAACTTCTCCTTTTAACCATTTAACGTGTGTGCATATAAAACACTTCATAGCAGAGCACCTTGTAGGTCAGTGTTATGATTGATCGGATGTGTCTCACTACAAAGCGAGCACACTTGGGCTGAAAGACTCAAAACTTGAATTATAATGAGGTATTGAAACTAAAATGATGCTTAAAAAGGTTTTTGTTATTGAACAGCTAGTGGTGCATTCAGACAGTCACATCTTTCTTTTTGTTTTTTTCTTTACTACCTATAATTTAGTGATTTAACTATTCTAGCCAGTTAATGCAACTATATATTAAATCTTTTTGAAACCCAATGTATTTATGCATTTATTTATTAAGTGAAAAACGTCAATAGAACTAAATTGAGGAGAAAAGTAGCATGAACCAAAATATTACAGTGAAGTATAATATACTTCTTATGTTTATGTAGTCAATCTACATTTATAAGTCTTTATGGTTTACAAGTATGTCTGATAATGTGTGTATTTGTGTGTTGACTCTCCAGAAGAAGTGATGTGTTGTTGGTTGGAAGCAGAGCTCTGGACGTGTGGACAGATGTTGACTGTAATGATGGACATCTGCTCATGGACAGGTGAAGTATCTCGTGTGTGAATGTGTGTTCTAGTGCACTAAACATGTAGGTTACCATCATCTTCTTTTTGAGGGCCTCCCCTTTGAAAAGCAAATGATGGTAACCTAAGTAGCTGGGGAAGGGACGGAGGAGCAGATTTTTTACGCAGCTTTATTTATTTTTTTCAGTGTGTCCAAAAGTATAACCGCTGCGGGTCACAGTGCTGGAAGCTCCAGGGGGAGACCGTACTGATATCCCCCCTTCTTCAGGCGCGCCTTCACACACACTCCTCCATTCACTCGTATCGCAGAGACCTGGCTGGGATCGAACCAGCAACCTCTGAACCGTGAGGCAGCGCTCTTACCTGCGAGCCACAGATCTCTTGCTGGAGCACCTGAAGGAAGTTATATTTGACTGTGTACCTGTGATTACCCAATAAAGAAGTTAAAATAAGCTGGGTATATGATTTTTGGAGGTGGGATTTGAACTCATGTCTCCATCACAGTCTCATCCTCAGAGGATGTGTGTTTATCCACTAACCCATCATGAATTTCATGCTGCGTTTTAGTGTTTCAGTGACTTTGTTGGCTGAGATCAATTTAAAGTAAGCAATAGTCTGATTTGAGTCTGTGGAGCTGATGAACATTTCGAACAGGCTTTTATTGAGAGATTTGTTGTAAATGATGAATAATAATCATGGGGTTTGAACCAGGACTTTCATGTTTGTGACTGAAGACTTCAACCACTGAGCCACAGAAGCAGTGATGTTGTTTTTTGATTTTAAAGTCATTTAGATTTATTTTAAAGTTTATATTGTTGTAGGTTTAAGCTGAGTAAAAGACGTTTAATGCCAATTTGAACACATCTCTGGTGCAGCTTCATGAGTCAAAATCCCATGTATAGCCACTGCACCACTGTGCTTCAGATAAAACGGATGGTTTACTATCGTTTTATGTTTGTAATGTAAACCTCATTTTCAGTAAAACTTGCTGGATTTGACACAGTTCTTTTTTACACCCAAAGGCGTGAAACAATTATCCTCTGTACCACAGAGATTGTGCTGAATTCACTGTTGTCTTTGGTCTTTCACATGAGCATTTATTATAATCAATGCAGCATGTCATTCACAAAAATCACCACAGGAGGGCGACACCAGTTTAGGTTTATTTGACTGGACTGTAATTCACAAAACTCACCACAACGTGTCTAATGAGTCTACTGTGACCCAAGACTAACGAACGCCCTCCTGTGGTGTTTTTTGTGCATTGCTATTTTAGCTCATTGTTTGTGTGTGATTTTGTTCTGTCCTCTTCTACTAAAACAAACTGAAGTGCAAAAAAGTCAGAGGACCTAAAGCAAGCCCTCCTGTGGTGATTTTTGGGAATTACACCGCTGCAAATCGAGTCTAATGAACTTAAACAGGAATTTGTTCTGTTCTATCTGTTTTTGTTTAAATACATATTTTAAAAAAATCAACAATTTTTCACGAATAGCAGAATGAGAGAAACTGAAGTGCGGTTTTTCATCCGCTCCACGAGGCGGCGCAAGCGGGCTTCAGCTTCAGTCTGACGCCTTCGACTGCGTGACAACATGACGCTCGAGAGTCACAACAACAACAACACGTGCGGATCCTGCAGATGAGAGCTGTCAATGAAGTTTAACAACATTTTTTCAGCTAATCTGCGAATAAATCCGACACACGGTCCGATGAAACGCTGGAATCGAGTGTGACGCGACTCACCTGTAAGTAACTTAAAGCGCATTTCTCTTGTTCAGTGACGTGCACGCGCTGTTTAGCAGATGATTCTGTAGTTGTTGCGTTTCGTTTATAATCTCTGATCATCGCCCTGATATTGACTTTGTAAAGTGTAATAATGAGGGCTCGAGCTGTTTGTCTGTTGATCGTGCAGCAGCTGTTGTGTGAAGCTCTGATGATTCTAGTTCTGACGGACATAATAAGAGCACAGCCTTTAAAATGCTGTTTTATTAGTGAAAAAAAAAAAAACAATTGTCGCAAAAAATTAAAAGCATGATGCAAAATATTTAATTTGATGTTAGAGCAGTATGCAGTCAGTGACTAAACACTGAATCATTTACTCTTGATGTTTATATAATCCTATTCTCATGTTTTGTAGATCAGGGATTATTTTGGATGGGAAGATTGTTTTTTTATTATTCAGTATTTTCATTGTAGTTTTTTGTGGCCTGCAAGAAAGTAATTTAATAAATAGCATCACCAGAATTCAAAACGAACAGTAAACTGAATTAAACTGATTGAGACAGCGTTACAGAAGTATAATAGAGTCTGCAGTGTTTTATAAATATCAACATTCATATATTTCTTTATTTTTATGACCTGTTTTTAGTCTTGATGTGAAGTATGTCTAATTATGTGTGTATGTGTGTGTCTTGTCTCCAGAAGAAGTGATGTGTTGTTGGTTGGAAGCAGAGCTCTGGACGTGTGGACAGATGTTGACTGTAATGATGGACATCTGCTCATGGACAGGTGAAGTATCTCGTGTGTGAATGTGTGTTCTAGTGCACTAAACATGTAGGTTACTATCATTTTCTTCTTGAGGGCCTCCCCTTTGAAAAGCAAATGATGGGAACCTAAGTATGTGGGGAAGGGACGGGGGAGCAGAGTTTTTATGCAGCTTTATTTATTTTTTCAGTCTGTGCAAAAGTATAACCGCTGCGGGTCACAGTGCTGGAAGCTCCAGGGGGAGACCGTACTGATATCCCCCTTCTTCAGGCGCGCCTTCACACACACTCCTCCATTCACTCGTATCGCAGAGACCTGGCTGGGATCGAACCAGCAACCTCTGAACCGTGAGGCAGCGCTCTTACCTGCGAGCCACAGATCTCTTGCTGGAGCACCTGAAGGAACTTATATTTTACTGTTTACCTGTGATTTCCCAATAAAGAAGTTAAAGTAAGCTGGATACATGATTTTTGGAGGTGGGATTTGAACTCACATCTCCATCACAGTCTCATCCTCAGAGAACATGTGTTTATCCACTAACCCATCACGGATTTCATGTTGTGTTTTAGCGTTTCAGTGACTTTGTTGGCTGAGATCGATTTAAAGTGAGCAATAGTCTGATTTGAGTCTGTGGAGCTGATGAACATTTCGAACAGGCTTTTATTGAGAGATTTGTTCTAAATGATGAATAATAATCATGGGGTTTGAACCAGGACTTTCATGTTTGTGACTGAAGACTTCAACCACTGAGCCACAGAAGCAGTGATGTTGTTTTTTGATTTTAAAGTCATTTAGATTTATTTTAAAGTTTATATTGTTGTAGGTTTAGAACACATCTCTGGTGCAGCTTCATGAGTCAAAATCCCATGTGTAGCCACTGCACCACTGTGCTTCAGATAAAACAGATGGTTTACTATCGTTTTATGTTTGTAATGTAAACCTCGTTTTCAGTAAAACTTGCTGGATTTGACACAGTTTTTTTTACACCCAAAGGCGTGAAACAATTATCCTCTGTACCACAGAGATTGTGCTGAATTCACTGTTGTCTTTGGTCTTTCACATGAGCATTTATTATAATCAATGCAGCATGTCATTCACAAAAATCACCACAGGAGGGCGACACCAGTTTAGGTTTATTTGACTGGACTGTAATTCACAAAACTCACAACAACGTGTTTTATGATTATTCTATTATGAAAGAATAATGAAGGACGTCCTCCTGTGTTTTTTTGTGCATTGCTATTTTAGCTCATTGTTTGTGTGTGATTTTGTTCTGTCCTCTTCTACTAAAACAAACTGAAGTGCAAAAAAGTCAGAGGACCTAAAGCAAGCCCTCCTGTGGTGATTTTTGTGAATTACACCGCTGCAAATCGAGTCTAATGAACTTAAACAGGAATTTGTTCTGTTCCCTCTGTTTTTGTTTAAATACATATTTAAAAAAAATCAACAATTTTTCACTAATAGCAGAATGAGAGAAACTGAATGCGGTTTTGCATCCGCTCCACGAGGCGGCGCAAGCGGGCTTCAGCTTCAGTCTGACACCTTCGACTGCGTGACAACATGACGCTCCAGAGTCACAACAACAACAACACGTGCGGATCCTGCAGATGAGAGCTGTCAATGAAGTTTAACAACATTTTTTCAGCTAATCTGCGAATAAATCCTGCGTGAGGTCATGTGGATCGATGGCATCGAGTGTGACGCGACTCACCTGTAAGTAACTTAAAGCGCATTTCTCTTGTTCAGTGACGTGCACGCGATGTTTAGCAGATGATTCTGTAGTTGTTGCGTTTCGTTTATAATCTCTGATCGAATCGACCTGATATTGACTTTGTAAAGTGTAATAATGAGGGCTCGTGCTGTTTGTCTGTTGATCGTGCAGCAGCTGTTGTGTGAAGCTCTGATGATTCTAGTTCTGACGGACATAATAAGAGCACAGCCTTTAAAATGCTCTTTTATTAGTGAAAAAAAAAAAAAACAATTGTCGCAAAAAATTAAAAGCATGATGCAAAATATTAAATTTGATGTTAGAGCAGTATGCAGTCAGTGACTAAACACTGAATCATTTACTCTTGATGTTTATATAATCTCATTCTCATGTTTTGTAGATCAGGGATTATTTTGGATGGGAAGATTGTTTTTTATTATTATTCAGTATTTTCATTGTAGTTTTTTGTGGCCTGCAAGAAAGTAATTTAATAAATAGCATCACCAGAATTAAAAACGAACAGTAAACTGAATTAAACTGATTGAGACAGCGTTACAGAAGTATAATAGAGTCTGCAGTGTTTTATAAATATCAACATTCATATAGTTCTTTATTTTTATGACCTGTTTTTAGTCTTGATGTGCAGTATGTCTAATTATGTGTGTATGTGTGTGTCTTGTCTCTCCAGAAGAAGTGATGTGTTGTTGGTTGGAAGCAGAGCTCTGGACGTGTGGACAGATGTTGACTGTAATGATGGACATCTGCTCATGGACAGGTGAAGTATCTCGTGTGTGAATGTGTGTTCTAGTGCACTAAACATGTAGGTTACCATCATCTTCTTTTTGAGGGCCTCCCCTTTGAAAAGCAAATGATGGTAACCTAAGTAGCTGGGGAAGGGACGGAGGAGCAGATTTTTTTATGCAGCTTTATTTATTTTTTCAGTCTGTGCAAAAGTATAACCGCTGCGGGTCACAGTGCTGGAAGCTCCAGGGGGAGACCGTACTGATATCCCCCTTCTTCAGGCGCGCCTTCACACACACACACTCCTCCATTCACTCGTATCGCAGAGACCTGGCTGGGATCGAACCAGCAACCTCTGAACCGTGAGGCAGCGCTCTTACCTGCGAGCCACAGATCTCTTGCTGGAGCACCTGAAGGAACTTATATTTGACTGTTTACCTGTGATTTCCCAATAAAGCACTTAAAGTGATCAGAGGGGTTTGAACCCGTGTCTCCATCACAGCCTTGTGTTCAGAGAACATGTGTTCATCCACCGGACCGTCATGAATTCGAGGTGTTTGTTGACTTTGTTGGATGAGATCAGTTTAATGTGAGCAGTAGTGAGATTTGAATCAGATCTCCACGATTAAAACAGAGCTTTATCTCCTGCACCACTGAGTCTGTGAGGTTTTGAACAGGATTTTATTGAGAGATTTGTTGTGAATGATGCATAACTTTATCAGCTTGGGATCTGAACCCAGACCTTTGTGTTTGAGACGGAAATCTTTAACCACTGAGACACAGAAGCTGTGATGTTGTGCTGGGGATGTTTTCAGGATCATAAAGATTTTAAGTTGATCTGAACATAAGTTTATGCTGAGTAAAAGACAATCACTTCATCTGTAGGATTTGATCACGTGTCTCTTGTGGTTTCATGATCCTAAGACAGCGTTTAACCACTGGGTTCACCACTATTTTTGGTCCATTACATTAGAATTTATTACTTTTATTCTTATTAATTTTAGTTAAAACATCAACACTTTGTGCTTTCTTTTAAATAATACAATGTTTCTGGTCATCAATGTCATTGTGGAAAACTACCCAATTACACTTACACAACCCGTTTATTTTAAGTTCAATAGACTCGATTTGCAGCGCTGTGATTCACAGAAATCACCACAGGAGGGCGCAACACTGCTTCAAATTCAATCTAATAAATTTAAATGTGTTGCGCCCTCCTGTGGAGATTTTTGTGAATTACAGCGCGACAAATCGAGTCTATTGAACTTATCTGATCAAAAAAAAAAAATATCTGGGTAAATTGAGTTACTGTTTGTTATACGTTGAATCTTAGAGTATTATTATTACTACATGCACGATTGTTCTGTTTAAAATACACACTTTTAATCGGTTGTTTTATATTATTTACTACTTGCCCGTGGTATTTGCTACGAACAATAGATTAATTATAATCATTTTATTTTAATATTTTATTATGAAGAAAAAAAAACACGTGTATTCGTCTTTGTTTCGTGTTGAACGCGGTTGAACGTTGCCAGACGATCGACAGGCGCGCGTGCACGACGCGAAGCGCGCGGTCTGATGACGTCACTCGCGCGAGACGGCAGCGCGTCACCTGCTGCGCGCGGTTAGTTTAGTTTTCTGGCTTGTGTCGTTCGTCCGACTTTTTCCTGGAGGTTTTCTTCATTCATTCGCAGGTGAGACGTAAACAGAAGGCTTTTTCGCTTCTGTGTGCGGTGTAATAATTTCTATTTCTTCTTGTCTTGACTTACCGTGTGTTCGTTTCCTGTTTGATCACATCTCACTTTATAATGATTTACGCTCACCTTTCAATATAACGTTAATTCAACACATGCATTTTAACTACATGAACATGGCGCTGCGGTCTGATAATTGCACTGTACTTCTAAATACTGCTTTTATATGTTGTGTGTTATAACTATAATGCTTCCTGTTAGTGTGCAGGTGAAAAGTCAAGGCATTGTGCCATAAGTAGCTTATCTGAGAGCGATAACAGCTTTGATTAGTAAGCAATTATGCTTTTTTTTTCAAGTCTGGTACAGCATTATCTAAACTTGTATGTATGAAAAAAAGACTAACACATTTTTGTTTCTTTATTACTTTCTGTCACACAGCTGATACAACATGACCTTGCAGTGGACTGCGGTTGCATCGTTCTTGTATGTGGAGATTGGTGTTCTCCTCATCTTTTGCCTGCCTTTCATCTCCGCTCAAAGGTAAACGTTCCCTTAAAAACCATTTGTGTTCGCTGCTGTCCACTTGCTCTTACTGACGTCCGTGTTTGCAGATGGCAGAGTATTTTCAAGTGGAACATCTGGAACCGTCTTTCCCAGTTCTGGAACAAGGGCTTTCTCACTATGATAATAATCCTCATAGTTCTCTTTCTTGGTATGGAGTTTTCTTGATTTATTGTCATGTCTTTAAGGAATAGTTAAACCTCAAAAATAAAAAATAAAAACAGCTGGGAATTCACTCACCCTCTGGCCATCCAAGATGTAGCCGAGTTTGTTTCTTCATCAGATTTCTTGCTCAGCAATTCACTGCAGTGAATGGGTGCCGTCAGAATGAGAATGCATAACAGCTGATAGAAACATCACAACAATCCACACCACTCCAGTCCATCAGTTAACGTCGTGTAATACGAATAGCTGTGTGTTTGTAAGAAACGACTCCATCGTTAAGATGTTTTAACTTTAAAAAATAATTTACGGCCAAAATACAAGTCCGTAACCCATTATAATGCTTACTCCTGTGAAAACGTCCACCTCCCGTCGTGTCTCGCATCAAAATCCAGCAACGTATTTGTTTAGAGCCGTTTTGGCTTGTAAACGATGCTCGATCTGTGCAGATTTCTCTCCTGATTCAGACGAGATGACTTTTTCACTGGACTTATATTTTAGCTGAAAACAAGAGTCTGAAGTTAAAAACATCTTAATGATTATTATCTCACAAACACAGCTTTTGGCTTAATGAGACATTAACTGATGGACTGGAGTGGTGTGGATTGCTTGTGGATTACTTGTGATGTTTTTATCAGCTGTTTGGACTCTCATTCTGACGGCACCCATTCACCGCAGAGCATCCATTGGTGAGCATGCTACATTTCTCCACATCTGATGAAGAAACAAGCTCATCTACATCTCAGACTGGCCTGAGACTGAGCGCATTTAAATAATAAATGACCCGAGTTGTGTTTTATCCTGTTGCAGATGCCCTGCGGGAGGTGAAGAAGTACTCGACTGCTGACCAGAGCAAAGATTCCAAACTTCTCCCCAACATGTTAGACCATGTGCACATGAAGCTCTTCCGAGCCCAGAGGAACCTCTACATCTCTGGCTTCTCGCTCTTCCTGTGGCTGTACGCATTAATCCACATGAATGACGTCACCCATTGGCAGTGTGTCTTGTGATACTGAACTCTGGTGCTGTTTTCTCACAGTGTCATGAGGAGAGTCATCACTCTGATTAACCAGTTGGCCACAGCCATGGGCACCAGCGCCGCTCTGCAGACTCAGGCTGAGAGCGCCAACAAAGCTGCCAAGAAATACATGGAGGACAATGAGATGCTCAAACAGGTTAAAAGCCTTAAAAAGCTGGAATCCTGTGAAACCTGCAACACATTTCACTCCAACTGATATATAGAATTTTTTTTTTAATTAAGAATTTAACTGTGATTAACTTCCATTTACTTCCATGAAACCTGCACCACATTTCACCCCAAAATTAAGGGATAGATTTATAGAAGTGATATTTTCATTCAAGATTGTTATTTTCATGAAGACAATGCAAAAAAGTTTTTATTTTCTTGCATAAGGTAACCATTTTTGCTTTTGATTTTGGGGTGAAGTATGACCTAAATCATATTTTCAATTTAATTGTCATGAAAATAATGCAAACAAAGTATTTAAATGAAACCTGCACCATATTTCACCCAAAAATTAAAAGACTGAAATGACAAATAATATGTTCAATGAAACATTTAAATTTCATTAAAATAATGCAAAAAGTTTTTAATTTCTTCATGCATAAAATATACAAATTTTTTTCTTTTGATTTTGGGGTGAAATATGACTTATACACTTTTTACAGCTGTCACAGCTCAGTAATTATCAAGTTATCCAAGTGATAGACATGGATGAGGAGGAATAAAATTAATATTTTCAATTAAGAATTTAATTATGAAAATAAACCAAAGTTTGTACTTCAATGAAACCTGAACCATATTTCACCCAACAATCAAAAGACAGACATAAAGAAAAACATTTTCAATTAAGAATGTACTTGTCATTAAAATAATCAATAACTATCAAGTAATCCAAATTATAATGCTGGATGAGGAGGAATAAAATGATTTGTAGCATTTTAGAGACTGGTGTTCTTAAAGATCATTTAGTAATAGAAGTACAAATGGCTGTCATCCTCAGGCACTTACAGACGCTAAAGGAGAAGGAGGAAAGACACAAGATCCAGAAGAGAACAAACTCCTGAAGAAGGAGGTGCAGAGACTGACGGAGAATCTGAAGAGCAGCACCGATGGTGAGCACAGGCCATACAGACACTCCACACTCATTCTGCTTCACAATAACAATCAAATAAATCACCTGGAATAGAGCAGCTCTACAAGACACGGCTGTTTGTTTCTCTGTAGCTCTGAAAAAGTCAAAGTCAGATTTGGACGCCATGAAGAAACAAACTGAAGGACTGACCAAAGAATACGAGCGTCTCCTTCAAGAGCACCAGGAGCTTCAGGTAACACACACATCGGAATTTCCAACTAAACGTATGATATTATACAAGTGCTTAGAAAGATTGTTATCATTGTATAACATTGAATTTAAATTAGAAGAAAATTAACTGAAATAAAATATAAAAACAAACTTTTCTTTAAAGTTGATGTACTAATATAAACATAATAATAATAATAAAGAAAACTATATACACGTATTTACCAAAAAAAAAAAAAAAAAGAATATTGACAAAACCTAAATGACTAAAACTTTCAAATTAAAATTAAAACAGAAAATATAACTTTCCTATAACAAAAAAAAAACTTTCTTTCAAAGTTAAAGTACTAAAATAACAAATGTAAAACTATGTAGACATTTGCCAAAGAAAAAAAAGAACTAAAACTTTGAAGAAAAATTAAAATGGAAAATAAAACTTTCCTATAAAAAAATAAACTAAAGTACTAAAATAACTAACACTTGAAATCTATAGACATTGAAAGAAGTAATAAACAGTACAAAGATTAATTAAATTTATTTATAAAATCTAGCATATATAAAAAAACTGACAAATACTGTTTGTAAATAAAATAAATTCTAAATTAAATAAAATAAATTAAAATATATTACTTATACCATCAATGCTATTTAATATTATTGTGCATCCCGACAAAAAATAGTAAAAAGAGGTTATTTGTTACAGATAATAAGTCATCAAGAATAAAACAGAATCCATGTTTACATAAGCAACATTTTTTTTTCTTGTTTTGTCTCGTTTTTTTAGAATCAGCTGGACAGTGGACACAAAAAAGACAACTAGGCAAGTGGACGCATTGGAAACCTGTACGTTAATGCACAATAATCACGGTCATGCTCAGTTCCTTTCACTCACCTGGTAGCATGACATGCAAACTGTTATGAGTTCATGACATCACATCCTGTCAGGTTTCCTGCTCACCACACATTTGAAGTAGCAGTTTTTCCAGTTTTCCAGCTTTGATGTTGAAGCGGTGCAGCGCTGTATTTTGAGATTGCTGCATAATGTGGCTGTCTGCGAATAGAGCGTCTGAAACCCAACACGCATTTACAGGAAACTGTATGTAATTTAGTCCAAAAGCCATAGTGACTGATGTTTGCATGTTGAAAGCATCCTCGTGTTGCTTTCTTTCTCCTCTGCTAGATTCTCTCCGTTATTTTGTTCAAAAGTGCTTATCAAACCAGGTTAGTCATGCAACATCCAGAAACATGCAAACATGAGTCAATAGTAGTACGATTGTAATACTTCCTGAAGTACTTCAAGCATATTTCCACAGCAGTAGTTCCAAAGTCGACATAATGGAAGCCTATCTAAGATCACATACATTACAGGCTGCGTTAGTCATTTGATCAACTTTAATTAAGAAGCAAAACCGTACACACATAAACAACAGGTGAGAAGTAAACATCACAATGAGACAGTCAAACAGTCTGTTAGCGAGCGGTTAGTGTGTTTGTTCTCGAGTCTGGAGAGGTAGGTCGATTACACCTGAGTTCAAATGCTGTTAGTTGTTAAACAAATGCTGAAATGTGAAATTAAACCGATTTCACAGTCCAATAGATATAAGGGATTGTTACTTAATTTTGAGTCTATTTGAGGTAGATGGTTTTGTGCTGTTGATGCTTAACATTGAATCTTACAAAACATGTCCAGGTCATATTGCACCCCGAAATCTAATTATATTTTGGATAAAGAAAATTAAAGTATTAAGATTTTTTTTTTTCTTGTTTTGCATTTTTATTATCATTTAAAAATGTTTCATTACAATTAAGCACATTTTAATGGAAGCTTGTTTCTGGCATGGGATAAAAATCATAAAGGTAATTATCTCACAATTCAGATTTTTTTTTTCTCAGAATTGCAAGAAATGATCTCAAAATTGTGAGAAAAGAGTCAGAATTGTGAGATAAAAATTCAGTTATCTAATTTTTTTTGTTTTTTAGTCTGTGGCAGGAAAAAAAAAATAGTAAGAAAAAGAGCTAATATATAAACTCAGAATTTCAAGAAAGAAAATATAAATTCTGAGTTTATATTTTGTAATTCTGATTTTTATATCTCGTCTTACATTTTATATTTATGTCTCACAATTCTAAGTTTCTTCTTCTCAGAATTGTGAGATATAAATGGCAGAAAGGGGCTTCCTTGCATTTCCCCTTCAGTTTTCAAGACTGCAAGGCAAAAAAATTACACTGAGAATTTATAATTTTTTTTATGCAAAATATAGCTTGCATTTTTTTTTCTTTGATTGTAGGGTTTAATCGGACCTGGACGTGTTTTGGTGAGATTTACTCTGTTATTGGTGAGGGCTGTTCGCCTATTCTAGTCACAAAATGTTAAAATTAAAACCATTTAGATTTGTGTGAAGATTAATAGACTGTGAAAATTATCCTGCACTGTAAAACAGAATAAAATGCGTCTAAATTAGATTTTTTTTTTGGAATAAGATTATAATTTTTTTTCCATTTACTAAGAATTAGCCGTCACCCACCATGTGGGCGTTGAAAACCATGCAGTCAGTACATGCCTCTATGATGCACGAGGCTTCCACGCTCACTTCCTCTCCCTCAGACGCAGAAAAATTAGGGAGAAAACTGAAGATGTTCTTAGTTGTCATTGCTATGCAAGATGGGATAGTTGGCTGATTCCCTAAGGATGGAAAATGGACTCAAATGTCTTATAAGGGGATTGTTTATGCATTTGTTGTATTGGTATCTTCCTGTTAAATGTGGTTGAATATGCTATTTTATTAATCTTATGTTCTTCTAATGGGTGCAAAAATCACCTGCCTAAGTGCCTCGTTTACATTTTGCTTTGATTGTATATGCCATTTTCATGATTAAAGCGAAAAACGCTACTGATTGTAGTTCTTTCTCGAAATGTAGTAAATCATTTTATTTTTAAAAGAACCTATCTAATCTTTCACATAAATGCATTTTTTTTACACATCAGGATATTCACTTTAAAGTATACAAAAAAAAAAAAAAAAATCCCAGCAAATAAAATTATATACTGCCTAACGTAAAAGCAAGTAATGAATGCCACTCATCTTATTTGCTTTACAAGTCACAAATAAAAATCCTTTGTTAACTGGTAAACTTCAGTTGCCTGAAATGAACAAACCTTGCCAAGGACAAAGAAATATTTTCGCCAGCTGAAACCAGACATTGATTTATACAAATATATAAAAGAACATTATTTGCAAATTTGAGGAACAATTGATTGGACGACCTGAGAATAGACCATGTTGACTTTGCTTTCTCACACTTTGCTTTTTTCGTTCACACGTAACGACACACACACACAACATTTCTCACGGTGACATTGCACAACATCGATCATGAAGATGATTACTTACATACCACGGTGTCACACACCTGTTTGCACAGTTCTGGCTCGTTCCTCGCGCATTTCTTAAATAGAAGGAACTGCTGTCAGGTGACACTGAAAAGCACAATGGTGAGCGTTGCGTTCCTTCATGACAATACAAATGGCACGCATTTCGAGATATCCACCAACTTAGTCAACCTATAGCCTGCTTAACAAGGCCTACCTATATTAAGCACACAGTGTCGTGGTCAACTGTTTCAGGCATCTGTCTGTGTGTATGGCAGAAGAGAGAGATACAACAGACGTGATCATGTTATCCTTCTAGGGCCTGTGCATGACGATGGCTTAAATGAGAGGAAATCCAATGCTTAATTGCCTCTATTTGGGCTTCTGACGCTTCTAAAAGCATCTTTATGTTAAATCCAAACAAGTTAGGTAGTTTGAAAGACATTCTTCTTCTTCTTTTTTACCCAAAACATCATGTACATTCAAGAAATACTTCTACTATATCAAAAACAACTTAATTCACATCATTTACATGAGTCCGATAGAAAGTGAAACATCACAGTCCTGTTGCTCCCTGTGCAGGCATGTGTCACAAGTCACAAACGCGTCTCCCGTTCCGGGTCGTAATCTGCGGTCTGCGGGCACTGGTCCGAGTTGCAGCTGTTGTTTTCTTCTTTCCTGAGGGCTTGCAGTTCGCCGGCCGCCGTGCCTCCGTTTGCGAGTGTGTTGTGCTCTTGCCGCCGAACGTGCCGTCGTAACACCACCAGCCCCAGAATGCACAGGAAGAAGGAAGCGGTCCGTAAGCCCAGCGTCAGGCCCAGATATGCTATCCTGAAAACACAGGATAATCAACTGAACATAATTACAAGCCAAGACATACCAGGGTTTCTGCAGGTCTTAAGAAGTCTTAAATTGGAGCAGAATGTCTTTAATTCATAAACTCATGGCATGACATGTTGCATGCACTGCAGAAAATGAAATGTTTAAGCATGCTTAAATCATGATGTTTACTTGAGATGCAAATGTAAAATGTCTTCATAAATTGTACACAATTAAGTGAGTTTATGATTAATACAAGAACAAATATCTGTCAGTGGAATATGAAAACTTGCAGTTTCGTTCTTGTTTTAATCATTAACCTACTTCACTTTGATTAATTTCTTATAAGATTTATTATCTTAAGTCACTTTGCTTCTCAAGTAGTCTTAATTTAAGAATCATCAGACATTTGCAATGAAAACTGATAAAAATACTGAGGAAAAAACATCACTTTTTTGCAATGTGATCAGAAGGTACAGTAAAATGTATTTCCATATTCTAGTGATTTGGAGCACATCTATTCAAGCTTCAAGCCATTTCTTTATTTCTTAAAGTGAATTAAAAAGTAATGGAGATCTGTTGGAAGTTGTATTTTGTGCCCCCTAGACATTTACATTTAGAGAACATATTGACATTGTGTTCCCTTCCATTTATTCCTTTCATTTTCTTTAAAAGGGAGTTATTTTTACCTGCAGAAACCCTGATAAACACAAGATCTAATGTACACAAGAATTTCAGTTTGTTACAAGTTACTATAGTAATAACATTAAATTATGCATAGCTGCATGCAGTAACCCTAAACCAAACCATAATGCTAAGCCTACAGTAAGTACTTTAATACAGTTTTACTCTGTACTTAAATGTACAAATACACTTTAAAAAGGACATTGTAAAATAAAGTGTAACTGAATTTCATATTACAGCATTACACTATACAAGATGTTTACATGCAAAAATCTTTCTCAATGAATCCAATCCGATGAATGGATTGTTGCAATCCAATTTGCATATTCATTTACACATGCATTACATGTATTGTGCACAAAAAAGAAAGCTGACATATGTCAAGAGTGTTTTTTAGCAAATATTTAGTAAACATTCAAAGAAGTGAGGTGCAAATAAATGCACATTTGTAAGACGTAAAATGCATGTAAACATACACATCACGTGCAAAGTATTTTTGAATCCAATTGTGAAAATCATTGGATTCAAGCTTATTTTTTCCACTGAACAGAAAAATCAGGTCTACACTGGAGATTTAATTCAAATCGAGCTCCTTTGGATCAGTTGAGGTGATTACATGATGGCTTTTCAATCAGATTACTAATGGATGTAGATGAAGCTACTGCTAAAAAAAAAAAAAACTCAAGCCAAGTGTGGTGATGAGCCGAGTACCTGTAGGCAGTGGTGTTGTAGATTCGACAGGCTCCTCTCCCACCACATTTCTTCTGACCCCATTTCAAACAGGTGGTGTCTATGATGGCTCCGAAGTATATAGGAGCTGGAATTCCAGCTGAGGAAGGCAAAAAAACACCACACCATCCACTACTGCTTCAAACCAAATCATCATTCCCACTGTGACTACAAAATGATTGAGCAGAGACGTCAACCGCACCAAACACCAAAGCGTCTCTCACCTAGAGTGCGTGTCGTCAATGTGTGAAAACCCAAAGCTAAAGACTTCAGCTGAGGTCTGATGCATCTGTTGATGAAACGAGAGAAAGAGTGGCTAGATTACTTCCTTTTAGAATAATATGAAAACATGTTTGACAGATGTACTGCTTACAAGAAATAGGACATACCGCTAGTTTAAGATTCCATGTAGCAAAAATTAAATAATATATATGAAAAAAAGGGAAAAAAAAAACAGAAGCAAATTTATATATAATATATTTTTTTTTATTATAATTAATAATAATAATAATAATAATAGATAATTGAATAAGTTGCATATTGACCATTGATTGAATAATTGCATTAAGTGATGTATTGTGAAAAATTAGGCTATAATGATACTAAGGTTATTTAAATGTGGCAGAAAAAAAAATATAAATAAATAAATAAATAAATATATATAACAATGCTCACTGAACTGTTTCTATTAATAGTCCTATATATATATATATATATATATATATATATATATATATATATAAAATACTTTATGTATTGAATAACATGCAATGATTATCGAATTTATGAAAATATAAATTTATTCTGAAAATAAATAGAAAAATAGGGCTGATTTTGATTTCATATGAAGACATTTGCAAATCATTCATAAAATACTGCAAAAAGTTAGACTATGATATAATGTTATTTTGTATTTTTACATGCCAGCAGGAAAAAAGCAGATATTATTTTAATTTTTTTGATGGAAAAAATAATCTTTAAAATGACATGCATTGATGAATTGAACACAAGACCAGAAACATTTATTATGAAAATGAATAGGTCAAATTTTTTACATATTAACCTAACCTCTTTTATGAAAATACCATGAATTATACCATGAATTGCTAACACTAGACAACCTCACATCAGCAATATGTGGTTTACTTTATCCACTGTATTTGAATAAAGAAATTTAAAAATAACAGGAAATCATTCTGCAAAAAGCTAGACTATGATACTATTGGTCATATGTATTTTTAAACCAGTTTCTTAAACTAAAATCTTTAATGTGTTTCCCAGAAACATTTAAAAATAAATTGCTTTTAATTTCTAACATGTTGAACAAAAGTGAACAGAACGATTTCTGTAGAATCAAGCCAATAGACAATTTCACAACAGCAATATGCAGATGACTTCTTCTAAACTAATCACGTCGTCTTCTCTCAAAAGCTACAGACATGCAGGAATTTTTATTTCACCAAACAAAGCCGGGCCAGCGCTGCTGCTGCTCCTAACCTAATTTAGCCTGAGGGAGGCTGAGCATTCCAGCAGCGTCAGCTGACTGAGCTTTGGGAGAAAGCTGACAGTCCCTGGTGCTAAAGCTTTTCCTTTCAAGACACGTCTGATTACTGAACTTCACAACTGATCATAAACTTGTCTTGACTGATTTTGCATTCAATCGAGCGACAGTTTTGACAGGCCAACAGCCTTTATCTAAGACAAGGAATAATGAGGGGAAAATCACATTAGCGCCGCCGACAAATGCTGTTGGTTTTCATCTGTTATCTGCTTGAACTGAGACAAAAAAAAACCCAAACACATGACTGGATGACCTTTCTGTGCTTTCTTTGTTTTCTATCAGCATGCAAACAAAACATTCACTTTAACAAGACTTCATATATGCAATATTTATATATTACACTATTTATAAGAAGCATTCCATCACTTGCTCCCATTCACTGCAGAGGATCCATTGCTGAGCAAGTGATGCAATGCTACATTTCTCCAAATCTGATGAAGAAACAAACTCATCCTAATCTTGGATGACCTGAGGGTGAGTGAATTTTCCTTAAAGTGAGCTGTAACTCTCTGGACTATCAGTAGTTCCTGATCAATAAATCCAGGTCGGATATTCACCTGATGAGCAGCATGTATCCTGGTGTTCCGCCCAGTGAGATGATAAAGGAAGTGATGACAGACAGAGCCAGGAAGTAGGGGAAGACTCGATGGCAGCTGTCTCTGTAGTTGCATTGGCCCGCACTGGCCGTATGATTTCCGACTGCTACACAACTGCACTGCTCGAACACCTGAAACACACAAACACAGCAGATCAGATGCTACCTAAAGCACACCTCATGCAGCAAAACAACTTTGTGCAGCTATTTTTTTGGCAGTTACAACATTCCTGTAACTTACTAAGTGCAGTCATGTGCAAACCATAATTTTAACAAGGATTTTTCTAGAGCTACAATTGCATTTACTGTCTGATGAAGTATGGGTTATTGGGCTTTTAATCAAAAAATGTCATTAAAATTTTTATTCACGCAGTTTATTCCTTGCTATTTTTAAGCAAAAAAGTTAAATAAAATTGAAAAGCCGACAAATTAAAATTCTTAAATTCTTTAAGAGGCAATGAGTTACTCATCACATGATTTATCAGAAATGACAACATGATGCACAAATCCTATGACTGATGATTCTCTCTTGAATTGTGGTTTTATTCATTCATTTAAAAAAAAATCTAATGAAATAAAATGAATTTTGATGAAGTGTACTGTTCGAGTTATTTATTCACCAATAATATTTATTGTAATTATATTTTTTATTTTTTGCTATTTCTATTGTGGAGTGCACTGCATTGATGAACTTAACAGGTAAATGTAAAAATGTACAATTGTTCTAAATGCAAAAAACAATGAGAAAAGTTATTGGAGTTGTTTATAAACTTTAAAAAAAAATCAAATGAAATCAATTTAGATGAAGTTATTTATTTACCAATTTTATTTATTGTAATATTTTTTATTTTTTACATGTCTATTTCTATTGCAGAGTGCACTGCATTGACTATTTTTAATGTGGCATATGAATATTAATGCATTATTTTTTTCCAGCCTTGATACAATTTCCTATTAATTTTACAGGCAAATGTAACATTTAAAAATGTAAAACTGTTGTAAATGTTAAATGCACAGAAGTGTTATTTTACAAGATATTGTAGTTTTTAATATATATAAAATCACACTGAATTCTGGCTTCAACAGAATCATATAATAAATAATAAAATCAAAGGTAGGTTTTTATAGAGAGAGAGAGAGAAAATAAATGAGATGTTTATATTATAGATGGTTCTATTTATACATATTATATATGTATATATATATATATATATATATAATTTGTCATAAAAAGGTGACAAAAAACTTAACAGCATCTAAAAATATACACTTTCCACATGTTGAACAAATGCACAGTCACAATCTGCTCTTTGGTTGACCTCAATCATCAAAAGTCTGAAATTACACCAAATCTTTGTTTAGCAACAGTCTGAAAGGAAGGTACAAAAGACAGTGCATATAACAGATGCTTGAGATATGAAATGGACACACAGGATGGGAGGGAGGAAACACAGTCTGCAGATTAAAGTCACAGAGTATCGCAGCCGTTTAGAAGGAATAAAACATGATGGTTAGAACCGACCAGGTTTGCGCTCTCAAAGAGAGATGGGGAAGGAACCGTTTCAGAGAAGGTTCGAAAAGCCTTTGAGCTGAAGACAAACAGGTTGTGCACACCCTCCAGAGAGTGCTGGGAAAACCCGAGTTCAAGGCATACGAAACACAACACAATGTCGCTGGCCTTCTTTGAAGGGACCAGGACAACAAACACACGCCATTGTTCCAGAATCACGCTCTCGGTTCAGAGGCCGTGCTTACCGTGTCTATTCCAGAGCCGTGGGACGTCCGGCATCCAGCCAGGCAGGGGGAGAAGTAGGTGAGGCCATTCTCACCGCACACGGGGTCCCAGTTTGTTTCGGGACACTGACAGTCTGCGTTGCAGGACGCTAAAAGAGAACTGTCCACTTTGTACAGACTTTCCATCCTGTTAGTTAGACATAACATGCATACTGTTACTTATCATTTTGCAAATAAAGCACATCGTATAATTCATACATAATTATTATGGTACATTTATGACAAAATCTTGATTACTCTTCTGCATGTTTAAAACTAGGCATAAAAACTTTCATTTATGTGCAATTTTAGTTTTTTCCTCCTTTTTCTATGGTGGAGTGCATTGCAGAGTTATTATAGTTAACTAAAACTGAAATTAAAATCATTACTAAAAATAAAAGCATCTTGTTACTTTAAATAAAAGAAACATTAACGGAAATAAAATAATAAAAAAAAAAATGGCAACACTTTACAATAACGTCTCATTAGTTAATGGATTAACAATGCACAACATTTTTAAATCATTTATGAACCTTTGTTAATGTTAAGTTAATAAAAATGTTCATGTTAGTTCACAGTACATTAACTTAATGATGATAACATTAATAAGATTAATAAATGCAGTAAATGTTTTATTCATTGTTAGTTCATTTTAACTAATGTTAACCAAAAAATTGTTAAGTGTAAACAAAAACTTAAACTCATTTTATTTCTGCTGCTTGCTACTTACATTTCTCATTTTCAACTTGATGTACTAAAATAAACTAAAACTGAAAAAAAAATAAAAACTATATAGAAAGACCTAATAAAAAAAATTAAAGAAACACAATAAAACTATGAAAACTTTAATAAAAAATTAACTAAAAAAACAATTCAAACTATTAATAAAAAATATAATAATATCTCAATGATACTAATATGGTGCACTTTGATTTGATTCACATTGATTGTGCCACTTATTTATTTTTTTCAGATTATCTTTATATAAACATATACATTTACATATATTATAAACATTATTTTTTCTAGCCTTAATATATTTTTATGAACTTCACAGGCAAATGTAAATATACAATTGTTGTAAATGTAAACAAATTATTCATATAAACAAAAGAGATGCATAGCGTTTCCCTCTCCTCTCAATGATTATCCTAATTATTCTGCGATTCAGTTTATTCATGATGATATAGTTGCATTTTATTATTTGCATTTAGCTTTGTTTGCTTGACCCCATTAGGCCGGCTGCATAAAACTGCTTAGACTAGTCTTACAACTAAATCAATTTCACTAAGTAATTATTTTCAAACCGTTTTCATAAAAATGTAGGCTAGACTAATTTGAATCCGTAGAGTACGATCGATTACCCTTTGGTTAACTCTGAGTTGGTCAGACTAGTTTTTAACACAATGGCTGTGTTTATGCATCTGGCCCCAGATTTGAGCTAAAGCACCACTGACCGAAGTCCAAACTGAAAGTCTTGTCTTACCCAGTGTACGATCTGGTGATGCCGGCCACGCTGGCATTCTCACATCCCATGGCGAAGAAGAAAAGCGACAGGAAGTAGCCCAGGAGAGATGTTCCCAGCGCAAACTTGGCTGCTCCCATGATGCTCAGCTTGAACTTCTTCATGATCACTCCCCCCGAGAACATTCCCAAGGCCACGGCTGGGATGTTGATCACTCCTGAAAAAACAGACGGCATCAGGAAAACCTGGATCAAAGGAGCAGTGTCACAGGTTTGAAACAAAGGCAAAGACTCTTCTTGTGGCTGAAAGGTTAAGGGATACAGAATAGGCCTATTTGTTTTCCCTCCGTCTGATTTTCAAACGCTAATGCCGTAAGTCCCTGGTGTCTGCATACGTTGTGTGCTGATATTATTTTTGGATTTCATTCTCTTGCATACGGTGTAATGGGCCATATCACACTGTGATTTAACCGAGCTATAAAAACCTTTAGATTTGATATAAGAACCATAGAATAATATTTAACGCACATTAATAAAATCCAATCAAAACATCAAGCTCTAAGGTCACAGCTGCACCGTGAACTGTAATATATCCGTGCGTTTAGAGGAAGACGACGTACCCATTAAGAAGTTGGCTTTGGACGCTGACTGTCCGTAATGTTGCTCGATGTATTTAGGCTTGTACGTCACCATACCAATCAAAGAGTTGAACTGGATGATGGTGATGCAGAGATACAAGAAGTAGACTGGGTTCCCCAAAAGGGATCTGAGTGTTGGCAAAAAGTCTGGAAAACATGAATACAAAATGTTTAAGAATGATGCAAATAGCTGAATTTTATGTGTCAATCCACAGCATACATGCACCACACCCGAAATGAATGAATGTCAATGCTTTAAATACAAGATGATTGACAAACTTTTCTAAGAACTAGTTTCACTTGAGTTTATTGGATGCATGAAGTGTTCAAGTTCACAATTATGTTCTAGTGATGCATAGATATGGCGAAAATAATTTTAGTCTTGTTTTCTAAATGCCACATTTTTCTTCATTTCCAAAAGTCATTCTATTGTTTTGCCAATTTTAAATCATGCAAGGTTAAGCAAGCAAAAGTTTTGACTGAAAAGGGTGCCAATGCTTTCTTTAACCCTATAAAGCCTGACATATGGAATAATAGTCTGATTTTTTTTAAATGGTTAAACAGAAAAAAAATTGTTTTTGTTGAGTATCATATTTGATCCATCAGGCTTTTATGGCTCGTATAGTCTGATATAGTGAGAATATGGAGGAAAAAACACCTTACTTTTATTCAGAGGCCCAAACTAAGAAAAAAAAAATGCAATCCAATGATGATTGAGAGATGAACAAATAAACATTTCTCAAAAGATGTGAGATATTTTGGAGTCTTGTGAAGACCAAAACAAACGCTTCTGAAAAGATCCTGAAGATCAGATTTGAGACACACTGATTTTTCTACAAAATAATGATGGATAATCAAGTAAAGCTGAGCTGCTTCAGTCCAGAAAGTGTTCATGTGGAAATATTGATAACAATATCAAAGTTGTTCTTACAGTTACTTCATAAAAACCAGTTAAGATTTGACAGCAGAAAGACACGTGAAGCACGAGCTGGACGTTTGTACAATTACACTAAAAGGAATTACTAAAAAGTATAGAAGGCTTGTAGTAGATGACGTACATCCAGTTTTTCAGCAAACTTTTGTTCATTTAGAGGCCTTAGAAATTTGCCTATCAAATACGATACAGAAGGTTTTTCTAGGGTAACAATAAATGCCAAATGGTTTGATATTTTCTTAATTAATGCAATGGCATTCCAACACTATAAATGTGTCATTAATGACCAAATACACTTTCTGTGTAGCCTAGACCAGTGCATCTGATATTTCAGAATGTGAATTTTTCTAGGTGATTTACCTTTGGCCATTTCTAGGAAGTTAGCTGGCTCGTCTGCCTGGTACTTGTGCTCCAGCAGGGGCGAGTCTTTGATGAAGCTGGTCCGCTCTGGAGAATACTTGGCAAGCCGTCTTTCTGGAAGGGGCAAAGACTTGGGCAAGAACCAAAAACGGCACCGCGAGAGAGCAGTGGTGATGAGTCCTGCAATAAGGTATCCCAGCCACCAGGCGCCTACCCAGCGTGCATCTCCCGGGGTGATGCTAATGCTCTCTGTGAGAAGACAGTCACACACAGGCATATGTCAACAGAGAGAACACAGACGCTACGAGGCCCGCTGCAGCTCGTCACATGTTCAGAATATTTGGGCCAGGCAGACAGCCGAGGCAGACGCAGACTGTGATCCACAGACGTCTCGCGCTCTCTCTCAGCTCATCATGTATGCTCAGACAGCCTCCATCTTGTGCCAGTAGATCGAAATGTTCGTAGCATTTCATGTAAACAAGTAATGGAGCAACCAAACACATTTTTTGCCACATTTAATCCCGAAACACAAAACGAGATGTTGAGCAGAATATTCAAACTGCTCTTTTCATACAAAAAGATGGCGATTTGTACTGTCAAGATTGAAAAAGTAGCATCAAAGCGATCTGTATGATTGCTGCACTATAAATCTTTTCCAAGCCATTCTGTAGCTTTATGTGGAAAAATGTTTAAAGATGTCATGACTAGGTTGCAGAATGAAGTTTGACATCTATAGCATCAAACCTAGATTGTTTAATTCAACCCAAGTGTGAATTAGCCTTTCGGAGCTTGGAAGTAAAAATGTATTTACACATTCTTTGTATTTAAAACAACAACAACAACATGATAATAATAGATGTTTATTTTTCAAATATTTTTAATAATATTAGAAAAAGGCTGCATTTTAAACAGATTTTCTGAAAAAAAAAAAAAAATTACTTACAGTAATACAATTTTGGTCAAAAGTTAGGAATAATTAAGATTTTCTGAAAGAAGTCTTTTATACTCTCTCCATTGTTGCTCAGTTATTATTAATTATTATTAGTGCTATTATTAATAATGGTTCCTATTATTACCAATCTGTTCTCAATTTGCGGTTTAATATTTTTGTTGAAATGGTAATACATTTTTATCCAGGAGTCTTTGATGACTAGAAATCAATAGAACAGCATTTATTTGAAACATAAATCTTTGTAACATTGTAAAAGTCTGTACTGTCACTTCTGATTAATTTAATACATCCAAGGTATCACAGTTTCTACAAAAATATGAAGCAGCACAACTATTTTCAACATTAATCAGAAATGTCTCTTGAGCTGCGAATCAGAATATCAGAATGATTTCTGAAGATCATGTGACACTGAAGACTGGAGTAATGATGCTGAAAATTCAGCTTGCATCAAAGAAATAAATTACACTTTACAGTATATTCAAATAGAAAACAGATATTTTAATTTTTAATAATATTTATAATTTTTATAATTTTTGACTGTATTTTTATGTTGTACTTTCTGAGCATGAGAGACTTAAAAACTCCTTCTCAAAAATCGTAATTATGCCGTCTTTAGTATCATTAAATGTATAAACCTCTATAGAAACAATACTCCAGCGAGGATTAATGTACATGATGCAGATGTTGTTGTCTGTGCCGTTTTATTGTCCACTAAATAAAATGAATGCCAAAACATTTGATATTAAGGTATGTGATATAGTTTTTATTGGCTGAATATTTACTATACATTATCTTACAGCTTAACTTTACTGCCAAATGTCTTGACTTCAGGGAGTAACGCTATATTCTCCATGAAGAAATGGCCTGTGTCTCCAACACGCATTATTTCACATACATAAATATTGCCAATGCCAAAAAATGTTCTGGAAGGAATCAGCTTTGCATACCATGATGGACTGATCACTGATTTCTGTATCTTCTAACTACGCACACGTTTCTAATATTAATGTCATGCATTTTAAGAATATTGCATGTTTCAGCTTATGCCCCGTTTAACCTCCCAGTCTCATTTCACAGGCAAAATAGCTGTTGGATAAATCGCAGCTTAACATTTATGACCCTTTACATCATCCCCAGTCAAATAAAGAGTGCGTTCGGATGCCAGAATCGCACTCAGATCCAACATAAACAGCCTCCGTGGCTTTCAAACAAGAAACAACAAAGTTTCTTATTTCTTCCTGCTTTTGTTTGAAACACAAACAAAATAAGACTAATATGAATAAACTGGATTTCCTCCAGATGTGAGGAGCGAATCCTCGATTTCACAATGAGTTATTTTCCTTTTAGGAGTTTTTGATTCACTAGTCTAGTCAAGATGAGCCAAAAACCCATGAAAACATACAGAACAGAAATATTTTCTATTGTTTTCTGCTCTTTACATTCAAGAAAACTTTGACTTGTACATTTCCAGAGACGTACGGCATCCAGATGCAACTGAACTCAATGACTGCTTTAGGAAAGAGTGAATCATACAACAGCACCGTTTCACTTACCCATGTTGACAAACCCAATGTCCACGTATATCTTGGCACAGAAATTGAACTCAATGAATCAACACATTACATATATAGCAAAATAAAATGAGACTGGGACAAACAGAGAGCGATGACAGATTACTGCACAGCCATGCATCTTAAAAAAAGGCCTAATATTAGTTAATTTGATGATGCTGAATTAAAAATTGTCAATAAATAAGATTGAAGATTTTTTCTAATTATATAAATGTATCAGCTTTAGTGCACTTGTGGAAATAACAAAAGCAGTCAAATGTCAAAAGTTTTGAGTGGAGTGGAAAAATATGTTCAAATACTTCATTTAATGTCAATGAACTTTTCAAACTAAGCTTCTTTTTTTTTTTTTCACAAAATCTGGCATTTTCCTTCACTATATGGATGTAGTAAAACACCCACTTCATCAGCGTCTTGTTCGCATTTTCTTGCGTCACTAATTCTAACCTTGAAATCAAGATTAGGCATAAAATTATGTCCTACATATGAAAATCATCTGAGAATTAAACAAGAGAGTGGTAATCTGGCTCCAGATGAAGACTGGAATCATGTCTGCTGTGGCGAAGTTTTTCTGGTAATTAAAGGATAATTCAAGACTTCCTCACCTTACAAATGGTTGTAAAAAGGAAAAATACAACAAAGCGCGCATATATTTTTGTGTGAAAGCGTGTTGCGTGCTCGAGGCATAACAGGCAGTATTTTGGAAATCAATAGAGAAGCAATCTGAAGTAATAAGTATTTGGATTTCATGCTTTAGCAAGACTATATTAAAACCATATGGGGACCGTTCACAGCACCAGCGGAGATGTTAGTCCCCCATCAGGCTTTAAAACTAGTTTAAGATCTAACACAAACGCATTAGGTGGTTCTGTGTACCCTAAGCTTCGGCACTGAAGGAAAGCGCTGGGACCTGCGGCCCAGAGCAGCTAGACCTCACTGGACATGGAGAGAGAGGTCACTGGTTGGAGTTCCACTGACTGATCAGATCGATGTTTTCAAACTTGTAGCTGCATAAAAGCATCAGCAGAAATCAGAAACCATGTCACATGACAACAAAAAGTGATACAGATTGATGCAAAACAGACATATTTGAATCTGAATACAGTTTTTTATTTTGTCAACAATAATGAAGGAAGCGAGAAAGATGCATAATAAAAATAATAAAAAGTTAATAAAATAGAAAATCTTTTTTTATTTTAGTAAACAATAATGAGGACAGAAAAAAAACATCATAATGACAATTAACTAATAAAACAATTAAGTTAATAAAAATATGTATTTTTTATTTTTCTGCGAGAATAATGAAGACAGAAAAGGTGCATCCATAATGAAATGTGAATTACAAAATAAGCGACAATGCAAATACAAATTGTTTTTATAATTATCAACAATAATGAGAATAATTTTATATATATATATATATATATATATATATATATATATATATATATATATATATATATATATATATATATATATATATATATTTAATCAACAGTGAGGACAGAAAAGATTCATCAAAATGATAATTATAATAAAAAGAGTTAATATATATTTTTTATTTTGTCAATATAAAGATGAACAAGATGCATGATAATGATAATTAAACAATAAAAGTTAAAAAGAAATTTGTTTTTACTTTGTCAATAATCAAAAATAGAAAGGATCGTCATAATGATAATTAAATAATTAAAAAGAGGTTATAATATAAATACAAAATCTAAAATAATAATAAAGTAATACCAGTTAACAATAATATGACAAAGAAAAAATTATCCAATCCATAGTATTATTTTAGGTATTACGCCAACTCAAAGAGACAAAGCTGAATGCTTATAAACTAAACTAATTACATTAAAGATGAAGCTGTATAGCTACAATCTATATATGCACAGACCGTGAATAAAAATGCACAGAGTGAACCTCAAATCAATCACCCTCTAGTCAGACTGAACAGATTCACATTGTGAACATGCTTCCAGTACTTTCATAAAAAATGGGATGTAATATAGAGTGCATCATTTCTCATAAATAATGTGCTTCAAAAACATGGCCTAGATACTAAAACATTAACATTAAAATCAGCATGTCAAATCCATCCGCGGAAGGGATTCACTTTCGAGTCACTTTATATACATCAAAAGCTAGGCTCGCATATACTAAAACTATGAAACCTGGCACACTTTCCAAGTTTGGTGCATGTCGGTGTACAAAGGATGAAGTCAAATTTGAATAGGCAGACCGAGGTCATGCAAAATTCTGTTTGATTCTGTATATCAACTAAAAATGTTTCTCCTTGATGCACTTGGCTGGCTTCTGATGGAGAAAACACATCTGATAAAGCGGCACACAGAGTCTGAAACACAAACACATACTAAATACAACTTCGATGGCATTCAGGTGGGCAGGGGATAAACTGGATGCATGCGACCCTTTAAAACAGCTCACCTTGCTGACATCACACACATTTTAACTCCGGATGAAACATATGGCTTACCGTCAATTATAAAATGAGGCCAGAGGCAATTCAGAAAAGTCCCAAGTGACATCAACAGGCAGCCGATGGCGATGATCTTCAGACGGTGAAGTTTGGCACCAAAGTAACTCCCACGAAGGCCGATCACTAACAAGTTACCTAGAAGAGAAAGAGAAGAATGGGCAAAACTGTTCAGACAAACATTTTTATGATGTGGAAGTTGTGATTGAGATGAATAGGCTAATAAATTTAAATTAGAAATCCAAACAATAATGCCTGTAGACTAAAGTAAAGCAACTAATCTTAAAAGGTGACCCGTTCACCCAAAAATTAAAATTTGCTGAAATGTATACTGCCCCTCCAGGCCATCAAGATGTAGATGATTTTTGTTTCTTCATCAGAACAGATTAAGAGAAATGTAGCATTGCATCACTTGCTCACTGTGGATGCTCTGCAAGTGAATCCGGTGCCGTCAGAATGAGGAGTCCAAACAGCTGATAAAACATTACAATAATCCACCAAGTAATCCACAGCACTCCAGTCCATCAGTTAATGTCTGGAGTGAGGCGAAAGCTAAGTGTTTGTAAAAAAAACAAAATCCATTGATGCTTTCAGCGTCAAACCAGTGCTTCCTCCATGTATTTGGCTTTTTTGCAGTGAAAAAGACATCTGGTCTGAATCAGGAGGAAAGAAACCTGCATAGATCAAGCACCGTTTCAAGCCAAAACAATTCTAAACAAATATGTTGCTGGATTTTTGATCGCGAGGAGGACAACAGAGGAGGTGGACTTTGTCACTGGAGGAAGTGTTATTATGAATTATGGACTTGTGTTTGTCCAGAAGGAGTGGTTTGATGTTAAAAAAAGCTTGATGGATTTTTTTTTTTTTAAGCACAGCTATTCTCTACTCAAGACGGTAGCTGGTGGACTGAAGTGGTGTGGGATTATTGTGATGTTTTTTTATCAGCTGTTTGGACTCTCATTCTGGCTGAGCACCCATTCACTGCAGGATCCATTGCTGAGAAAAGTGATGCAATGCTACATTTCTACCTAAACCTGATGAAGAAACAAAACTCATCTAGTGAATCATCAAGTAAATTCTCTCAGCAAATTTTGCCTCATTTTTGCATGAACTATCCTTTATAATAGTAAACAAGTGTAAAAATAAAAAGCAATTCTGAATTCATCTTATTTCTACTACTGTCCATCGAGCAATAAAACCCCATAATGATAACCCCATGAGAGTGCGTAGCCGCTCCACAAACTCTCTGAACATGGCGGCTTCCCAACTGGTTTCTACATGATTGAACTCTCTGTCTGCGAGGAACATTTGTCGGCTGATTTGTTTGGTTTCTGAGCTCCATATTTTACGGCTCCATGAGCGGAGGTCTTTGTGAGAGACGATTATAGCACAGCTCTGTACCCAGTGTGGCTTTCAGGAAATTTCATGGCTTTAGTGGGAACAGGAATTCTCAGACGTTTACACCGCGGCTTAAGTTTGAAAGGAGGTCAGCCTAACCAAAAAGAAACAACTCACCCAAACATTTATAAAACACACAATAACACACAGCAGCCTTTGTTCGGCGGGTTTTCCGGGCACTTGTTGATAACGGGGACGTAAGACAGCGAGACAGTGATGCTAACTCCGACACATGATCTCTGCGAGGCTGCACGCTTGCTTCCCATTGCCATGGCTAACGCTCCTATGGAAACACTGGTTGCTAGGGCCACGCCGCGGCTGGCTGCAGCAGTGTGAGCAGGGTTTAGCCTCGCTTCAATTACTCAAGATTATGATTTTACATGCACAAAGATGAATAAAGAGCGGACTCTCTTTTGGAAGCTCATCGAACAAAACTTTGATTACAACAATCTTTTAATGGTGGTTCTGTGGCATACTTTTTTATTTTAGTACTGGCATCCCTGCACACCTGCAAAGGTCAAATATTAAGTGATTAAGATTTTGGGATAATCATTATAAATTAATAATAATATAATATGTTAATAATAATAATAATAATAATTATGATAAAATAATACATTATATCAAATCTTTTATTTTGTAATATTATTCTATTTCTTATATAATATCAGATCAATCATAATATTTATATTTTATTTTTTGTAAATACAATATTTACACAATATTAATATTTGAAAGTGTATTCCACAAGAATGCATTAAACAGATTAATATTTTAATTTTATTTTGTAAATATTATATTTATTTATTATATAAATATAAGATCAATAGATCAATATTTATATTTTATTTTTTGTAAATACAATATTTACACTATATTAATATTTGAAAGTGTATTCCGCAAGAATGCATTAAACAGATTAATATTTTAATTTATGTGTTTAATATTTATTTTTAGAAATATTATTTATATTTGTTATATAAATATTTGTACTTTTATTCAGCAAGGATGCATTAAATTGGTCAAAGTGACAGTAAAGATATTTATAATTTATAAAGATTTCTATTTCAATTAAATGCTGTTCTATTGAACTTTCTATTCAACAAAGAATGCAAACAAACGATGCAAACAAGTATCATGGTAATAACATTTTCTTTGGGACACTGCTATTTAGCAAAGTAAAGCATTTTATTGCGATGTAATGATTTATGCATGTGGAAACTTAAAAATGCAATTTGCATTTGTGAAGATGAGAGCTCTTCACACTGTCCGATCTGTCGACGATTGCACTGCAGATGAGTGTAAATTGCAGCACACATGGTGCATCTCTGTATTATTTTGCACCGGTGCAAGGAGTGCCGCAGATGCTGAGAAAGGCTTGACAAGAACCTTGGCAACTGGTTGGCGGAGGAGGCGGGATCGAAACGTAGAGAAAGGTCTGCTGACGCATGAAGATCCGGTTCTTACCTATTTCAAAGCTGCCATCAATGACACCTATTAAGTAACTGGGGATGTCGAAGCGTCTTTCCAGCTGAGTTATTGTGCTTTTCATATAGCTCCCGGATAATGCCTTGGCGAAGTAGGCAAAGGACAAGGCCACAAGGAACATCTGTAATGAGACACAGAAAGAGAGAGGTTTCATACACCAGCGCTTCGTCAGATGCTGCATGCACAACTCGCACACTCCCTCATTAACCTATTTTTGGACATGGAAGCAACTCTTCATTAATATGCATTTAAAATCGTATGGGATAAGAGAACCGGAGTAGAGATGGAGAGATCGAGGGGGGGGTGCATTTTTCAAACTGCATTGCATTATGGGTAGTGGGGACAAAAAGCGGATTAGGGGAGCTTATGTCACGCTCTTGAGCGATGCTACTGCACTCAACAACAGTGACTTAAGCCTCCATATGAGCAAAACAATGGTAAAAATGAGTCATTGCTTTTGATGATGAAACACTGACACTTTTATCGTCTGTTGCTGGGGTTTCTCGGCCAAAATCATCAGCATTCGCTGAGGTTTCGCCTCGGCACAGCAATGCATCTTCACTCTTATGGGGTTTCGCGCACATTTGCTGCATCCAAATTAATAATCAACAGAAAGGTGGACAACATAAGGGTGAAGAAGCAAAGAGAGAAGAGGCAAAAAAAAGACGAAGCCAGAAGAGACGAGACGAAGCCTTTGATGATCAAATCATCAGCTATACAGTCGTCTTTTAACCCACACTTGAATTTTCCATGTACAAAGATGGAAAAAAGAGCTGAATCACTTTTTTTTTGTAGTTGGCATTAGGCTTTTAATTTTTAATTTTTTTATTTTTTATTATTGTTTTTTTTATAAACAATTTTTTTTATTAAATTTAAATTTTTTGAATCCCTAAACTTGATAAACTTTATATATATATATTCTACTATAAAAATATTATAAAAATAATTGTATTTATTTAATATTATAATGATAATATTATAATGCTAATTTTAAAAGTTAAGGGATGCAAAAATTATATATAAAAATATTGATATATTATTATCAGTGTTGAAAACAGTTGTGCTGCTAAATAATTTGCAGAATTTTTTTTCAGGATTCTTCGATATATAGAAAGTTCAAAAGAACAGTATTTATTTGAAACAGAACCTTTTGTAACATTATTTATGTTTTTACTGTAACTTTGAAAAATTTAATACATATGTTGAAAAAAGCATTAAAGGGGTCATATGGTGTTGCTAAAAAGAACATTATTTTGTATATTTGGTGTAATGCAATGTGTTCATGTGGTTTAAGGTTAAAAAAACAATATTTTTCACATATTGTACATTATAGTTTCTCCTCTATGCCTTTCTGAAACGCGTTGTTTTTTACAAAGCTCATCGTTCTGAAAAGTGAGCTGTGCTGTGATTGGCCAAATGTTTCAAGCGTCTGATGGAAATGTTATGCCCCTCAACATATACTGCTATGGCGTGTCCCGGTCAGAACACCGGCATGACAGGACAAAAACAATAAAATCCATTACAAACGAGGCAGTTGTTGAATCCAGTGGGGACATAATTACTGATTATAATGAGTTATACTGTCTTTTGCATATCGCGCCACGTAAACATAAAACCATGTCTGCATTTGTAATCGGAGAAACGACAAACAACAAGTACTACTCTACACTGCTCAAAATTCACGTTTGAATCATCAGTGGCAAATCCTTTACATATGTAAACCTATTTACATACCGTGAGTCAGAAGCGCCAGGCTGTCCTTGCAAAGATTGAGGAATGGCCAGTGGCTTGAGTGAGCGGCAGCTAGCGGCTATAACGAGGAACGGTCGGCGGATTCGAAGGAGCAGCCGGGGGTTGCAGCAACCACGTGACAACCCCTGGCTGGACTCCGCTTCGTCCATGGTGAAAGCCGATCCGGCGATCCACAGCGCGTAGTTGATGTATTTCCTCAGTGACCAGCATGGATCAGCTCCAGGCATGACGAAGCGGATATCATCCTCTTTTGGAAGGCCAGACAAAGTTATTTCACTTTCACAATGAAACGCACAGCTTCTCCATGAAATGGCGCCGGCGGCAACAGCGAGAATAAAAGGTACTTCTTTTTTCTTTGCTTGAACATTTGGGCGGCATTATGCAAATCTTCCCACATAGTGACGTAGAGATGTGGGGGGTGTGTTAGAACGAGCTGTTTCAGGGGGGTGTGGACAAGTCTTAACTTTTATAAAGAATATCTCTTTGGATTTGAGACTTTAGTCTTTGCGACTTTACAGATCTTCTTTATTCACCAAGAGCTTGTAACACTCCAAAGAGAAAGGAAAAATTGAAATTGCATCATATGACCCCTTTAATTTCTACTAAAGTGTGCAAACTTCACAAACATTTGAATGGTAATATATCATGGTTTCTGAAGCATTAAGAGGCACAACTGTTTTCAACATTGATGATATTTTATTATAATATTATATTATATTATTTATTTATTATAATATAATATAATATAATATAATATAATATAATGTTCCTTGAGCAGCAAATCAGCATATTAGAATGATTTCTGAAGGATCATGTGATACTGAAGACTGGAGTAATGATAAATTATGTTTTAAAATCTATTCAAACAGAAAATAGTTACTTGAAATTGTAATAATATTTCACAATTTTACTGTATTTTTGATCAAATAAATGCACTCTTTGTGAGCATCATAATGTTTCCAAACTTTTGACAAGTATGTAGATGGGTAATATGAGCACAGACCCCTCAACCAAAAGTTTAAAAGGATCTGTGCATATGCACAAGCATCTGTCACTGACTTCAAATCATCATAAATTTACTGTCCCTCATCTTCTTGGATCACAACTTAGATCACATTACACGTGGGCGCAGAAATCTGACCAGCAGCCAACAGCAACATGTGCTCGCCGTGGCCTCTGGGCTAATTTTCAACTTTTACAACAGTTCAGAAATTTCCTCACTCAAGAGCACATAGGTCCCTTCACGCACACATGGATTTCCTAAGCATGTCATGCACTGATGTCTGCAGGTTACGCTCAATAGCTCTGGCACAGCATAGAACCCAATGCCTTTGTACATTGACAATAACATATTATAGAAGAAAAATTATACTTTAGCATTTCCTCACTTTTTGACCTTTGACATTTTACATAATGTAACAGATTGTCATTAAAAATATTTATATACATATCAGGGTTATTATCGTTAACTAAAACCATAATTTTTCAATAAAACAATCATTAACTGAAATAAAAAAAAATAAAAAATATTAAAAATAAAAACCTTAAATGTATATTATTTCAGCTTTTTGCCAAGGCAACATTTCTTATTTTAATTTAAATAAAGTTTAAATAATTATAAAATAACAAACTAAATAAACTAAAACTAAAAACCAGAACTTACAGACAACAAATAAATAAATAATTACCATAAATTAATTAAAATACAAATAAAATTAAAATAACACCTACTAAATTAAAAAAAATACAATTAAATAAAAATTCAATTACATTGTCATTTTAATTTAGTTTAAATTTACTACAATAACTAAATAAACTAAAAAAACAAAACTTAATAAAAACTACATAAACATTTAAAAAAATAATAAAAATGACAAAAACAAGAAAATTACTAAAACTTTAAAGAAAATTAAAATGAAAATATAAAAATAAAATCTAATTCAAAATAATGAAAAAAAATAATAATAGTAGATCAATGGCACTAAATTTTTATTTACAAACAACAATTTAGAGCCACTGAAATATTTTATATGGAAAAAAAGCAAATAAATGTATATTTTTATAGTTTAAACTCATTTGCATGACTTTTTCTGGATATCTTGATATTTCCCATTTTTTTCACGGCTGTGACGACTTCCAGATCCACATAAAACTCTTTAGTACAGGCAATACCATAATTCACAAATATCTGGTGTTGGTAAGGATCATAAATGAACTGCAACTAAATTAACTGATCCCCGAACCTTTGAATGTTGTCCAAGTTGTTCTTAATTATTTTTTTTTTACTGGATGTGACAATTTCTAATTTTTGTGTTATTGGGAGAAAAGCTTGTAGAGCTAGAACACCACTGGAAACGCTAATCAGCTTTACCATAAGAGTCTCTATGAGTGCAATTACAATACCTTCATTCATCAGATTAGCCTGTGCTCCTGAAGCATGCAGATCATTTCTAAGATCAGACCTCAGGCTAAAGCCAAGAATTTGGAAATCAGAATAGGCCTCTGTCAAGGTTTATCGGAGGATTATGATCAGGACACATCTTAGGTGTAATTTACCGCACCTCTGCATGGTCTCTTTTCTTAGAAACTGCCTTTTCATTGTGCTCACGTCTTTCGTTAGTTGTGCGAAATAATCTCATTCTAAGCAGCTTTTACACTGTTGTCTTATGCAAATTTAATCCCAAACAAAAACAAGCTCTAAATTCAGATCTCATCTGCATGTGCCCAATCTCAATGTGCAGAAAAAAACTAACAAAAAAACATTTTATGTCACTAATTAAGTGCTGAATGTTTCTTAGTCTGTCATATGGTTTGTCTGAGAACTCAACAAGAGCTCTTTCTGGATGCAGAAACACATTAAAACCCAGAGGGTCGGAGGCCTGATGCCCGAAACATGTCAGCTGATAACGTCTTCTGCTATTGCTATTATGAGCTTTAAAAAGGAATTTAACCCCTTGATGGCCTAGAGAGCAACAGTCAGAAGGCACTTTTGGATTTCTGCCATGTAGGACAATCTCGTCATATCTCTTTGCTATAGTTTGATGCATAAAATAAATTTTTTTGGTCCCGAATAGCATTTGTGTGTGCAATCATCAGCACAACCAACATATCATCATAACAAGAAAATGTCCAGCAATCATCACACTCAAAACAAAAATGCCAATAAAACTGTGGTCGTGAATGAGTGTATGCAATGAATGCAACACTGTACTTCCATCTGCTATCAACTAGCATTAGCAAACAGCAAAGAAAGTTGTTCCAGAAGTGGAACAAGTGATATTTTCATTATATATATATATAAATAAAAGACCATAAAAAGAAGTAGCCATAAAAGTAGCCATTGACTTGCAATGTATGACTCAACAAGGACCACGGTTTCAGCTAAAAATCACCTTTACTGTTCCACTGAGGAAAAATCTTGAATGGCCTGAGGGTGAGTAAATTATCAGCAAACTTAAATTTTGAACTATCCCTTTAAAGGGGTCATGAATTGAGAAATCAACTTTTACTTTAGCTTTTGATATACAAGAGATCATTGTACTTAAAGAATTTCCTGTAAGTTTCAGAACTGAAAACATGCTTGTTAATAAACTAAAAGCTTTTATTGACACCAATGAGAGACAGATCCTTGAAATTGTGCCTATAGGTTAAACTCCGCCTCCACAGATGAATATCAACACCTAATTCTGTAGCCCCGCCCACTGATTTGTACATGACAGTAGGGAAATAACCTAAGTGGTGCTAAACCCGATCGAGCAACCAAGCAATAAACATGCCGCTGAAGATCGCAAAATATTGTGCAGTGCCTGGTTGTGGAAGAACACAGTCGCTGCATAACCTTTCTTCGGATTCAAATATTAGGAATGTGTGGTTGAACTTTATTTTTAATGAAGTTTCAGCTTGTGTGAGTAAAACGTGTTTATTCGCTACATTTCACCGCGGATTCCTTTGTAAACAAGACACAGGTTGACGCTGGATTTGCAGAGAGACTGAGATTAAAAAGCAATGCTGTGCGTCTATATGAAGAGTTCAGATGCAAAACCCTCTAAAAGCCATTTGAAAATTTCTTTTAAAATTAGCATTTTGATTCGGCTGCTGTGTTTTTGTTCAGTAAATTCACTTTAATGTCATTGAATAGTTTCTTCTCATTGCCATTAAAGTGAAATAACTTAACATAAACACAGGAGCTTGATAAAAATGCTAATTTCAGAAGAACATTTCAGATGGCTTTTAGAGGGTTTTGCATCTGAACTCTTCATATTGGATCCGACAGGAATAGCACAGCACACTTATGAGAGTAAAAAATATTTGCAATGTGTGTCACTATTGCTTTGTTAGAGATCACTCAAAATGTCCTGATTATGTGTACGTGTCTAACCAAAGTCACAGAAGGCTCCAACCATGAAAGACGTACAGTAGCTTGTCAAACAGACACACAGAAAGTTAGTTTAATATGCAAAACTGTTATTTAATCATAGCAGTGGGAGTTTACTTCCAAGTTTTCAGTGTGGCACGCCCCCAAAAACCGAGCTTTTCTTGAGCCGGTCTCAAAACCAGGGTAGAAAATAGCCTATTACTTATTGATTTTGATGTTTTTGAATGTAAAAACTGTATGAACTTCATAAGTGGACCTCGGACAACAGTATAAAATAATAAAAAAGCCAGTTCATGACCACTTCAAGTTACTAGAGGCTTTTAAAAGGTAGTATGTATATATGTATTCTCTGATATATATATATATATGTATATATATATATATATAAATCACTAAATACCCACATAGCAATTAACTTGTTTGCCACAATTGAGAAAAAAATCTGCTAGTGTGTGATTAGAACTGTTTTAAAATTAAGCTTAAGTAAACCTTAGAATGGATCTTCTGTGGCCGTGCTCATGTGTTTATGACAAAGGAACTTTAGAGCATGACTCTCTTATTATTTACACCGTTAGCCATAATCATCTCATCAGAAGCGCTGGCCTGGGGCATGAATTTCCTCTAACAGTTGGGGGGGACAATAAACATAAAATTCCTCAAGAGCAATTTCTGAAGTGCAAAACTTACCCAATCGTGTTTCAAGGGGGGGGTTCCTCTGTAAAAAAAAAAACGTGTTCCTGGGGGTAAAATACACATTTTTCAGCAGGGTTCCTCTGATGAAATTTGCATTCATATCACATTATTAGGATTGCTTCAACCCGTAGCAACAGTGTTAAAGTAGCCCATTTCTGCGGGAAAACCACGGACTCAGCAACTGAGATGATGTAAAAGAGGAAAGCAGGCATTTGGACCAAAGCACTGTGAGGCTAGTGAGGGGGAGACTCAAACTTAAAACACATTTTTGCCCCGTTTGCATTGTTTTACTACTTACAAAGTTATTTAAAGTATAAAACATTGTTTAATCATATTTTTAGAGGGGACAACCCTCAGTTGGGGGGGGGGGGGGGGGGGGGGGGGTCCTGTCTCCCCCAATCCCCCCCGGGATCTGCCTATGGTGCTGGCTCAAAACCCCCTCTGTTCCCAGTGCTCAGCACTTCAGAAGATGATCCCACCACAAACTGAAGCTAAATCTTGTTTGGACCCAATAACGTCACAGCGCCAGAGGCCTTCAAAGCATGTTACGTGGAAATGAATGGACTTGCGAGCTCGCAGACATACCAGCGCTTCTCCTTCAGGCATCAACACAATGTGATAATTGAGAATAAATCTCCTATAGGTGTTAAAGTCAGAAGATTTACCTTGAGGCTTGAGCAACAGGTCCGAGCCGAGCTGGGGCCGTTCTCCGGTGACCGTCTCTCCTTATTCGGCGGGTCCATTTTCCACAAAAAGATCTCGTTTTCTTTGGCCGATGTCTCTCTAATGCAGTTTCTTGGCATTTATGCATGCACCCCTGAAAGAGAGACAGTTCGCATATGTGTGTGATCCATTTCTCCTTCCATAAAACTGCTTTTAGCAAAAATATATTGTTGTTCTTGTTACAGGTTTAAATAGAATTTGAGGAATCTGTACAAATTTGGCACACAGAGTGAAACAAAAGTTCTGCATTGTGTTCGTGCAATGCAATTCTTGTTCTTATAGACTGATTGAAGTGACAACTCTAAGAATAGCAGCGGAAAGATCAGCTCCCAGGAGAAACGTGCAACTTTCTGCGGAGAGCATTTTCTCCTATATCATCCTGGTATGCGTTTCAAAGCAAAATGCATGTTTGAATTGAGGAAATCTTGGGAAAATATTACAATTTTGTTGCATTTGGAATAATTGATATGATGAAATCTAATGAAGTACTGTGCAAACTTTTCTTTGAATCTAAACAAACGCATGCTTTATATATGCTCATCTAATCTAATACCACATGCATTTATTCTGTACTCATGTACCTTATACGTCGCTTTGGGAATTTTAATCTCAACAACAACTTTCAGATTAAAGAGCAATTGCAAACGAAACCAATGAACTTGTGCAACACATGTCTATTCATGTCAGTTCTGTAGGATTTAAACTCAGGGTTAGTTTCTGCCAATACTTCTTATTTTACAAGGTGTAAAATTAAAAATGAATCAACTTTTCCCCTAACAACACTAATTCTTAAATATTGTTGGGGAGATTCATATATCACTCATATAACTGTCATGCATTGTTAGCTTAGTATCACTTTTTATGATTTTTTTTTTTACATATTTTCAATTGGTTTATATATTTATGCTTTTTAATTTTAGTTAAGTTTTAGTAATTTTGGAGGTTTTTATTAAAATATATCTATATACATTTTTATAGATTTATGGTTATTTTAGTAGCATTTTAGTAAAGTATATGAAAATGAGAAATTGAGAAAATAATTTTAAGTATTACACTTTGTTTATTTGTAGTTCTTTGTGGGTTTTAGTTTTACTTAACTATAATAAGCCTGCTGACATAAAATATGAAAGATTTATTGGTTACAAAGCATGAGTGTGAATTTGTGGTGGAATAACACAAGTTGAATAAAACATTCGGGTTGTTTAGACAAAGTTATGACCAAACTATCAACTACAGCCCTAACTAAAGTTGCAACTTGCGTTATTGTTTCTTGGTAGGAAAAACACCTATCCAACCACTTTTTTTTTCTGTTTTGAAATCACAACTTCAGGTCCTTGATAACTCACATATACAAGAACCTCATATAAGCAACTTCTATAAGAGTCTCCAAGGTCTCCTGAACCTTATGGGCTTGTAATTTAGCTCTTCAATCTCTGATTGCATATTCTGATTGAACTTGATAAGTCCTTGAGTGCAGCCAGTGCAGTAAATGAAACATCAACTGAACTATAAATTTCAGAGGCTGCTTTAAATTCATGAATCATTGGACATATAAACCATGCAACTTACAAATATCGCAGCCTTCTTCACAAGCCGAGATGTTTACATTAGTCATTTAGCTAATGCTTTTTCTACTTTTCTGAGTCACTACACTTATTATCACAGGGACAGGCCCTCTAGAGTAACCTGAGGTTATCTGTCTTACACAAGGACACGATGCTTCATGAACCGGCTCTTTGTAGAAACAGACAGATAATTGGTTTGACTGATTTTAAACAATATTTGCTCTTTTCTACTTAATTAGGTCTGTATTATCATGTCTAAATGCCACTGTTTAGTGTGTTTCTAAAGAACTGCACTCAACAACACCACTACGCCAGAGTTCATTCATATTCAGAAATCATAGCATTTATACAGAATTTAATATTAATGATTACATGAGTTGTATTATGATTATTTAGTTATGTCAAAACGCAGAACTAAAACATTTAATCATTAATAAATAAAATTATCAATAAACAAATTGGCTTTGAACTTAAAACCTTTACACTGTAAAAATTATTCTTTGAAGTTGAAATACAACTTAAGGTCACTAGAGTACATTTTACAAGAAATTACTACACACACACACACACACAAATTCACTCAGAATTTGCTACATTTTTACAAACAATCACAAAGAAACAGCAAGTAACACTGAATCAAACATTACATTTTGAAGCAGAACAACTAAAATAGTATTTTCTTGTAAAACATACTCAAATAATCTTTAAAAAGTAATTTTTTGCAGTGTATTTTAGTCTTTCTACTTCCAAATTTCACGCTTAATTCAATGTGTTACCCTTTTTTGGTAATTATTCATAAAATTTAATAGCAATTTCTGAATGCAAACAGTTTCAAAACCATATTTTTAATAGTGTACCAGCCAGATTTTTAACCATTGCACCACATTGCGGAAATTTCTACAATTAATGCATTGCATTTATCTCGAAACCACGAGCTCACGTATGCATCAAACGCATGAAGGTAAACAGTCTGTAGTCTGGTGAATTGATGTGGATGAGTGGTCATGACAACCAGTGCGCAAGTGCTTCTAATTAACCAGCAGCTGATATGAATCCACACCGAACCCACGAGTGACCAGAGAGGAAGAAAAAAAAAAAAACACCTCACATACTGTTGAATGTATAAAATCCATTGCACAAACTGAATGTTGGCATTAAAAACCAGCATCAGTCCCCTTAAACCCAGATGAGCATGCATAATTAAAGCATGCTATAAAATGGTTGTTAATATAATTAACAAGTCAATGGCGCGGTAATTATGATGCACAATAACTCTCAATCGTTCAAACTAATCTAGTAGACGGCACAAACACACGGCAGTCCACATGCAGACCTACTTTTAACGAGCAGATATTGGCTTTCTCCTCTTCTAACACAAACGCACGCAGCTTTGCGCACCGCCAGACCCATTTTAAACCATGTCATGTCTAGTGCGCAATGCATATCCATAATTTGTAAGCAAGAGATGAATTAGGTCAAATGTCTTGGTATACAGAAGAACAGCTGCGATTTACTCACCAAATCTCACAGTTCATATAGGAATATACGATCCGGTCTCGTCTTCTCTTGGTTGTTATACAATATATGGATATGGAAGTGTCCCCGCTGTTCCAGAATGAGGTTGTAGGGAGCAGATCATATGTGTCAGATGGGTTTCACATGGACAGAAACTTCCCACGGGCTGCCGGAGACGAGGAAAGGCACTTGGTCCTGACCTGGAGGTTTCCCAACACTTCCACTCACATCCGATTCCTTCGCGTTCAGCTCGATGCGTCCGAATAGTTTAATCTTTTTGACGCCAATCTTGTAGGTTTTTCACGAGCCTTTCCTGAGAAATGAGATAGTTTGTTCTGCTTGAAGCGGCAGGATGGATCAAACTGAAGCACGTGATGAGCGCGCAGAGGGGCTCTGGATGATCACATCACACGCGTGAAATGCGCGTTTCAGTACAATGGTCACACTTTATCATAACTTACATTAATATATGTCAGACAAACACTATATGATTCTTTACAGACCATTCGCTCATTGCGAATTCATAAAAAACATGCTGTGACACTAATAGGCTATGTTTAGCCTTATATAATTTTATATTGTTTGTGAATGAAAGTTAAGCTATATATTAAAGTCATGCTGAAAAACACAAACTGTGTAATTAACCCTTTGTTTGCGTTCTGAGAGTCTCTTCAAAAAGCCCCAAAACATACTTACCATTAAGATATGAGGGTTGATCATTAAAGATTCGCATAATTTTATTGTAATGGTCTTGTTATATTGCGTGTCTACAACAGTCAGGTCAAATCCTCAATAATATCTGTAAAATGGGTTTTCATACGTCAGAGGAACATGGGGAAAAAATGAAATAAGCGATTTTTTATAATTATATTTTAAATAAAATCTAAAAATTAAATAAAATTATTATTTTATTTATTACCTATTATTATAATTATTAACCTATTAATTTTTATTATTTTTTTAATACTAATTTTTGGGGTCTCTGTGACCCTGCACATAGAGAAAGTCAGTTTTAATAGAACATGACTAATGTTTAATATCTGAAAAATGGTTTTGCAAAGCAACTTTACAGAAAATTATGTCAAAGGAACATGCAAAAATGATAAAATAATTGTATTTATTGTTATAATTATTCAATTATCTTTATTAATTATTTTTGACATATTATTATTGATCTTTTTAACATATTAAATATTATTATATTAACGTATTAGATCAGAATTATTTTATCACAAGGTCTCTGAGACCCTGATCATAAAGTCCATTTTAATACAACATGACTGATCTTTAATAATATTTCTAAAATGGGTTTTCATTATGTCAGAGGAACATTAAAAACATGACAACATTTAAATAAGCAATTTTATGATTAATTTTATTTATATTTATTATTAGTTAATACATTTGTTAACATATTAAATTATGAATAAATTGTTATTAAGTAAATTATTAAAAATATTAACATATTAAATTATTTTTTTCAATAATTATTTTATCACAAGATTTCTGAGATCCTGAACATAGAATCTATTTTAATATAACATGATTGATGTGCAATCATTCATTAAAATCTAATCTGTGTGCCAATGCAAAATGTTTACATTAATTCCAATGGGTTGCAGAAATAAACTTTCTTAGATAAGATCCTTGTTAGTAAGCTCAGTCTCGGTCAGCTTTGAATAACATGAATATAAAATAAACCTAATTATTTTAAATGGTTTGTTGTTACAGAGATGACTTGGCTTGAGTTTCCAAGTGCTTTTCAGGAAAACCGTGCCTGCGAATCAAAAGTGACGTCAATGTAAGAGACAGACTGACTCATTGGATGCCAAACAAAATGTCAAACTACGGGTGCAAAGTCAGTCATTCCTCAAGGCCTTCAATCTGCATTTATCCATCCCCCCATCCAGATCAATTATACCAAGCCTGGACATCCAAAGATAAATATTTCTGAAAGGAACAGATGGCCACACGTGTGTACTCATACAGATCATATTTATCCACAGCCAGATGATTTTGTTCCAGCCACATAATATTTACAGCCATACGTCTTATATGTTTAGGAAAACAGTCATTTTTAATAGCATGTTATTTATTCAGTCTTATAGCCAATATGGAGTCCTCATATAACATGTTTTCAGGAAAGGGTGGATAGAGGAGAGACAATGCACATTGCCTTGTTTCCATGGAGATGACCAAGCCATAATATGACAGTTGTTATAACCTTCTGACTGTGGATTACACACATCCTACTCTTGCTGATACGTGACTTGTCCATGTAGACTCAAAAGCACCCAAAGGATAAAGCCATTGATGGGCCGAATGTCTTTGCATTTCTGATTTAAAATACGAGATGACGGCCAATGCAATCACGTGGAGCATTATGGTATTAAATGCACTGCCCGCCTACTTCATGTTCACAATTGATAACCGCTGTAAACAGAAAATGAAAATACATTGCATTTTTAAATTGTCAAGGAATGGGAAAAATTATAAACAAAAATGCATAAAGCTTCAATAAGCAAAAAACACTGGAGTTTTCTATACATCAACAGACTAAATGTATATGCAGTCTAAGCTGTGTGATTATGCTGCTGTTAAAATATAGGCAAAAATATTATTTAATAATATAAATATTATTATATTAAATGCAATATAATTAATAATTCAAATTATATAATACATAATGCAATATATAATTAATAATATAAATTATATTATATATAAAATATTTTATAATTATTTAAAAATAATAAATAGTATAATAAAAATAAAAAATATAAAATGCCAAGAATTTTGTAACATTAATCGATCATTAATGATCTATTTTGAAAAGTTTGAATATGCAATGCATTTTAATTTATTTACAGCATGAAAATGCCACATTAAGACTATGAAATATGAATATATGAAAATACATTATTAATATAAAGTAGACAAGCAGTAGCATAATGCTTCACATGACTGAACAACTATTTAATAAATATAATTTGCTAGTGAAATAAAAAGGATTTTCAAACAGCAGTCATTTAGGTATAAAATATAAAAATTAAATTAAATAACTTGTGCAGTAGTTCAGGTGATTACACTGTAAACAAAATACATTTTTTCAAAGTTGCATGAAAAACAGTTTATTGGATTATGTTTTACAAGCAAATAGCAACACTATTTCAGTCTTTCTTCTTCAAATTCCACATTTCTTTGTAATTGTTTGTGAAATTTACTATTGAATTTCTAAGTAAAAATCAAGTTTAAATCCATGATTTTTTCCCCCCAGTGTGTATAAAATAAAATGTGTGATTATATAAACTTTCCCTTTCTTTACATACATCAAATGTAAAGAATTTTATACTGGGAAGTCAAACAATAGTTACTTATCCATAGACAGACATTATAGAGTAAATGTTTTCATTTTCTCCATCTGCACTAGACAGAACCGATCTGGTTTTTAATTTCTCCTTCAGTCATTTCAGTGAATGACTCATGCTGTGTAACTGATATCTGTGCTGTTTAATATATTATCAGGAGTATAACTGAGCTAAAATAAGACAAATCCACGTCAGCATCCGATTCAGGATTCTCTTCACACAGACACCACACAAACTGCAGCTGCGTTACAGTTTTTTGCCGCTTAGCTTTGACTGATTTTGGGCTTTAGTAATCTGTTTGTGGTTTATGGTAGTTTCAGACGGTTTTCGAGAGTATGGCAGAATTCTTGGCCTGGTATTTCTAATAGGATTTCATTAATCCATTCTCGTCTGTTGCAGTGGCCTGCCGAACAAACGGCTACTTCAACTCCATATTCTTGGCATGGTGCTTTATAACTGGTTTAGCCCGTTTACAGTAACATGCACAGTATAATCTATGACGTTAGAATAATAATTACAACTGAGAATACGAATAATGTGCTAACTGTACTGACTCAAGAGTTTAATTATTGCATCACAGGAAACTCAATGGGTTTCTTTGACGCAGGAGCAACAGTTATATTTGTGAAATCTCAACTAAAGAGAAGATAACAATTGCTTTAGCTGTAAATATGACTTGACTTCATGTACAACACAACAACTCCTCAAGTCCTTGAACCGATTGTGTGCATACTATAGAGATACAGTGTACCGGCATTTGCATTTGAGGGCCACGTGTGATGTCATATCTAGATACAAGTATTTTTGTGCACAGAAGATGTGTACATCATGTTTATTTCTTTTTTTTTGTCTGAAAATGAAGAATCCAACAACAGAGGCATCACTAGACCCTTATTGTAGTAAAACAACGGTGTGGCTCATATTACTGATAAATCCTCATGTGTCAATGTTATTGATGAATAATAACCTGAGAGTTTTTTTTTTTGTCTGATAACATTTCAGCAAAAGCTGTATGTTTTCTATCAGCTGTTTCAAATCAGATGCCAAATTTGTGAGTTTTTAGAATCAGAACCGCAACTAGTGAACGCTGATCAAACGGGTTTGCAAAAAGATCTGAAATTGTTTGTGATTCAGTTTGATTCATTTGGACAGTTCACTCACGCACTGAATCATTTGCAGCAGTTTCTCACAAGTTTTAGATCCTTCTGAGGGAGAAATGGGGATTTTTATAAATGATAAACAAACATCCAACTAGTCTCTATAGCATATATAAGCACCACATATTGCAGTGTTTTCTACATGTTAACAGACTCTGTATAATTACATAATTGATGTAATCTGAGGGATTCTGCTGTTAATTTCGGGGTATTTTGGTACTGTAATTTGGAGCTGCACCATCCATCATTTTATGCTTAAATAAATAATATTTAATAACATAATATAATATCAATATTTCAATAATTTAATATGAAATTGTAATCAAATATATTCAATAATTGCCATAATATAATAAATTATACAATATGTAATTAAAATAATAATATTGTTTTTATATTATTTATATTAAATTATTATTTTTGAGGACTATAATATTAATAAAAAAATTTTTAAATCTAGGATTTTGTAACTGTAATCATCATTTCTCTTTCAGAAGGATCTATTTTGAAAGGCTTAATTTTGCAATATATTTTCATTTTTCAGTTTCTCATTTTAATTTAGTTTAACTTGATGTACTAAAACAACACAAACTGAAATAAAAATAAATGAAAACTATACAGACATACACATAATAAAACACAAAAACTAAAAATGTCATACTAAAAATGACAAACACACAAAAGGAAAATCTAAAAACTGATTCAAAATATTAATAAGAACTGTAATAGTATCTGAAGGATACTAAAATAACACTGATTCTCACACCAAAATAGTAACGGGATTTTTTATAAGACGGAAAACAAAAGGTGCACAGGATGAGGTGGATATTTACCTAATCCACAGAAAACAAGACTCGGTAATGTCTTCTATCGTTTGTCAGTGGCGAAGCAGCTCGTTATTGAGCATCCAACTTTTGAACGACTTTATACTGCATCTGTTTATATCCAAAATATATTTTAAAAAGTACAGTATCATTACTGATACAAGAAACGCCCCTCTCAAGAACTAAAAATAATGTGTGACTAATGTGTAATTACAGGAAGTTCCCGCTCCTCCCGTGTCACCTGCAGTACGTGATCCGGAGGCTGCTTTATGCATCACTTACGCTCCTAATGACCTTGTTGGAGAAGGTGTAGTGTTCCAGGCCTCATTATCTATATGACTCATTACTTGTAATCAGCACAAGCCCTTCTCACTCCCCCAGACGAGAGATTGAAAAACCTACATTTTGTGTCAAGAGCTTGTGTAAGAGCTGTGGTCAACCGAGTGCATGATAAACATTCCTAATCTGCGATTGTGAAATGGACTCATGATTAAGCGAAGTATTACAGAATGAGATCCTCTGCTGACCCTTCGCTAAGTCCCGCCTTAAAACATTACTGACCAATCCTAGCTTAGTAACTGTTGCTATATTAAAGCAAGCCTTGCTTTTTTCCTAATGTAAGTCTAATGTAAGCCCTGTGTGTTTTGAATGAGAGTTATGGAAATGATCCAAAAACACAGTGTACACATTTTTAATGAAAAATGGCAAATATCATACATCAGTTTTAATATTCACTTATATTCACTCACTGAAATATCATGCACCTATTTTGGTGTCAGGCTGGTCAGAAATTGTGTGTAAGTTTTGACTTGTTTTCTTTCAATTAGCACAGGTTTTGCATTTCTTTTTGGTCATAGGCCTCATTGATCTGAGCTTACGCATCTCACCACAGCATTATTTGTTGATCATTTTTGAGATGCACAAAGCTCAGATCAATATGGTCTATGATCAAATAAAAAATAAAAAAATAAGTTGACAAAAAGGATAGGATAACGAAATTTATAAGCTATTTTCTGTAGGCCGGTCAACACCACAAGTGTGACGAGGTAGGGGGAAAAATCCCCCCAAAAATACAAAATTGTACAAATTTTTATTTCATTTAATGTGGAAATTGTCCTGTATTGTGACTAGATTCAGCTTGAACTGTTAAACAAAACCATTAAAAAAAAGGAAATGTAATTGATTGTTGGAGTTTGTATGCATGATCTAATTTTGGTTTATTTTTAAAAAATGACTGGTTATTAACTTAAATATTTTAGTACGTGCAACCTTGCCAATACTAAATTAAATATATTTAAAAAAAACAAGTAAAGAAAAATGTGATTTAAATGTGACCAAGCCCAATATAATGACCAAATTTGTCCTTTAACAAGTATAATTTTTAATCAAAAACATTAAAACAAAAAGTTTATGTCCACATCTGTAAACTACCCATATCACTCTAAAAAATAAAAGTTAGAACCTTATTAATTTATACGGATCTTAAAGAAGCCATATGATCATTACGCTGATCGGAAGAATATACAATGTATTAGAACATCAACATTTTTTACAGAAACATACAGAAAAAAAACTGGCCTATTATGCTGGAAAGAATCATTGAAGACCCTTTACTTTTGATCTACATACACGGGTTAGCATGACATTTATAGCAAACGGTTTAAGGAGTCTGATCATGTAAGAGGTGCGCTCCAAGGGAGAATGGCAACGCTGCTCAATTTGTGCGTTTAATTTGTAAATCTGCATGACTATGGAGTAATGGAGGCCTACGGCTTTAGAGAATCCTCTCTGAAACCTCTTCCAGTCTCACGAGCTTCAAAACAGCCACTTGACTACAGACATCTTTGCCTCCATAATCTCATCCCTTGTCTATAACAAAGTGTTTGGTTTGCTAAATGCTTTGTTTCCTGTAACTGAAGTTCAGATCGTGTTATTCATGCCTGAATTCAGCTTTTGAATCTTGAACTAATGTTAATTAAGTTAGCTGTTGCTGAATAATTCATGCACGGCATGTCTGTCAGAATGGGTTTCGTTAGACATTCACGTTCACAGAACTGCCAGAGAGACTGCTGATGGTGAACTGGAAGGAAACATGACTTCCTAATGAACGTTAGACGTGTCTGGAACACTTATAATCGTCATTATTTATTCCAAGTTTAAACAGCTCAATATTATCTTGAGGTAATTTAATATATGAACAGCCTGATTCAGTTATTTTGAAAGCCTTACCTGTAATTCAAGAAAAACACTGATGAATCATGTTATGGCCATGCTTACATTACAGGGAACAAATTAAACATATAGAAACATTAAATATTACAATCTTGTGTCTTTACTGTAAAGTCTCTGAACATCTGTGCAAAGTTATTATCGTTACCTGAAACTATTAAAAAACATTTTTACTTATTGAAATAAAATAAAAAATACACCAGCAAATAACTGAAATTGAAGCACTAGAATTACTAACAAGAAATGAAACTAAAACTGAACTAAAACTAAAAAAAAATAAACCTAATTAGTAATATTTTTTTTTAAAAAAGTAATGAAAATGACAAAAACACAAAATAAAAATTAAAAATTAAAAGGAAAATTTTAAATAAATAAAAATGTCAAATATAAATCAAATTTGAAATATTAATTACATTTGAAATATTAATCAAATTTATAATGGTACATTAAATTAAATTATAAATAATAGACAAAACATTTAAACTAAATGAAAATTTTAAATGTTGTCTTGGCAACTTACTGAAATAAGCTCTAAAATTAATGAAAATAAATAAAACTAAAACTGAACTAAAACTAAAACTAACAATGATATAAAAAATGAAACCTAAATATTAGTGTGTGTGTGTGTATATATATATAAAGACAAAAAAAAGAAAAAAGACAAAAGCATATGAGATTACTAAAAAAAAAAAAAAAAACCTGATTCAAAATATTAATATAATTTTAATACTCAATGATATTGTGCCTTTAATGGGAAGTTGGAATATATTTCTTTGAGAAGAATATTTCTAATGCTAAAAAATCGTAACATTTTCACTGTTGTAATAAACCAAACTTTCACAGGAAATGCTAAACCAGATTTTTACACTTTCTGTAAAAAGTCAGTGGAGTTTGCTTATAAAAAGGCTCACTCTGAGGTCATGAGGGGTCGTTCCCACAGCTTTGGTCAATAAGTGATAAACACTGTCCCAGCACATCTGGAGCAGGGTTATTCAAATTTTACCCTTGAGGGCCAGTGCACTGCAGAGTTTAGCTCCAACCCTGATCAAACTCACCTACCTGTGATTTTCTAATGATCCTGAAGACACTGATTAGCATGCTCAGGTGTGTTTGATCAGGGTTGGAGCTAAACTCTGCAGTGCACTGGCCTTCGAGGGTAAGATTTGAATAACCCTGATCTGGAGTCTGGATCCGGAAGTGGATTGAGCAGGTGCTCCACTTATTAGTGAAAGTGCTCTAGTGTTTAATAAACAGAACTGCACGCATCCCGCGGAAGAACATTCTAACCGGAGCTACTTCTCCAAGTTTATGTCTATGGCGATTCACGCAGGTATGTGTTACTCCGCAGCGGCGACGACCCGAACAGGCTACAATAGTCCAAAAATAATCACTTATTAAAAATATACCGTAGTGATTTGGGATAACACAAAAATGCGGTTTGGTAGATGAATTTATGACGTACTCGCTCATTATATACATTTTGCAAATTTTGAACAGAGAAAAAGTTACATAGTGTTGCTTTAAGACTTCTTCCACCGGTCAGAGGATGTGAGAGACGCTCCTGACCAGCTCAGTTCCCACCAGACAATCAGGTTAGGATCAGAGGATGAGAACTGCTTAAAACAGAAGTTAGAGGAATAACACACAACCCAGACCTCTGCACTGTCCTCCCGTCATGCGGGCAAGACGCTTTTTCATCTTGTTATTCTGGACTTCAACTCACAATCAGATATAAAGTTATAAAATAAAGAATTGGCCAGATTTCCTCGCAGATGTCTGTGCCGCCAGTAAAGCTGCAGTACGGAACTTTTGGCCCTCTAGCGGTCGAGCCGTAAAACTGCAAGTTACTCGCGGAGGAACATTATTTTGGGCTTCGGCTCAGTTCTTCAGCGCGGATGAATATGGCTTCATGATCGTTACAATCTAGAATTTTTAATTAGGGCTAATGCCACTAACAAATAGGCCGAATGTACTTTGAGCAGGTAACTTTTGTTTGGACTCATTGAAAATACGTGTTACAAAATAAAAATTACAAAAGTTAAATATCTTACCTGTTGAGCAAACAAAGGCCATCTCTGCGTTCGTTTGAACTCTTTTGAAGTTACCGTCATCTCGAAAGGCAGTCTGATATCGCTTTTTGCTTGTACTATACGCTATTCTCTCAACGTGGTTTCTTTGTTTTAACAGATGGTTGCCCTCTTGAAAGAACATTTGTGTTAGTGTTGCGTATTTCTGATGCCTACAAACTGTCGGAACTACGAGCAAAGAGCTCACGCTATAATAGCCGGACCTCCTTCTTTTTGTTTAGGGGTGTGACGGAAAAATGGTATTTCCCGCGATATTCGACCGACAACTCAAATTATAATCATTCCCTGCTGAAAAAACAGCATATGCTGGTTAGGTATGTTTTGACACTGGGATGCTGGTTTATGCTGGTCATGTGCTAGTTTATGCTGGTCATTTGGTGTTATATGGTGTTAGTGTGTTGGTCCTTTTGGTGTTTTGTGATGTTTGTGTGCTGGTCCTTTTGCTGGTTTATGCTGGTCATGTGCTGGTCCTTTTGCTGGTTTATTCTGGTCCTTTGCTGGTTTATGCTGGTCATGTGCTGGCAAAGGACCAGTATAAACCAGCAAAGGATCAACATAACAGCAAAGGACCAGCATATACCAGAATAGGACCAGCACAAAACATACTTAACCAGCATATGCTGGGTTTTTTTTTTCAGCAGGGTTTATGAATCTATGTAAGGCAAGGTTTTTTTTTTTTTTTACCTACTTGGTCAATAGATAACTGTTATGCTTAATGAAATGTGTAATGAAAAAACCCTTTTTGGACTTATGCATAAAGCAGATGCTTTTATCCAAAACAACTTCTATTGCATTCAAGATCTACATTTATCAGTTCCTGCATCCCCTGGGAATCAAACCCTTGGCTTTGTGAACTTCGAAAGGATACAATTACCACAACAATCGCCCACATTACAGTAGCCTTTCTGTACACATTGCAAACTGTTTAAAGGTTCCAGAGAATAAAGCAGTGACCATTAGGTGAAAACCCTTGATTCCTGAAGACATATGGGTTGAGCTGCATTTAAAGGTTGCCATGTCCTTTCCTTCTGTACAATACAGTGAGATGTGCAAGTATGAATCATGCATACCTCAAGCTTTAGGAAACACATGGATCTCATTGTACATCTAAAAAGCTGATGTTTAGAGGGTTGATTCAGAACATTGTGGCTGTCAGCATAAAAAGAAGTCTATGGTTTTAGACAAATCTGCTAATAATGAGTTCAAAGCAATCCCTCAAGGCCTGTTCATAATCCACTTGTATAAGTGTCCTTTCTCTACGCTCTTTGAGAACACAAGCAAACAATGTGCCAACAGCCATAACAGTTGCTGAACACCAACTAATTCATCGAACTCTGTTCTTCATTGAAATGCTTCAACATCAAGTTGGCAAGCAAGCACCCTAAACATAGATCAACACTTAAGCTAAGCGCTGAACTTTTAGTGAATTAAATGAGCTTGGTGAAGTTGTTGAGTGCATATTTTTTGAAGAGCAGATTTGGGGAAATTGAACATTACATCACCTGTCCAGCAATGGATCCTCTGCAGTGAATGGGTGCCGTCAGAATGCGAGTCCAAACAGCTGATAAAAACATTACAATAATCCACAAGTAACCCACACCACTCCAGTCCATCAGTTAACGTCTTGTGAAGTTTTTTTTAAAGACATTAGGGGCAGTTGTGGCCTAATGGTTAGAGAGTCAGATTTGTAACACAAAAGGTCACAGGTTCAATACCACAACTGAGGTGAGACCCTTGATAAACTTCAATACAGAGCACAAATTCTGAGAATGGGGCTTTTTCACTTTCACTTAAACTTCAAACCATTTCTTCCAGCCAAAATAGGAGTCTTCTATTGATAACATTGCTTTCTGCAGTGAAAAAGTAATCTCATCTGAATCAGGAGAGAAATCTGCACCACTGTTTACAAGTGAAAACAGTCCAAAACAGTTCTAAACAAATATTTGGATGGATTTTGATGCAAGAGACAACAGGGGATCAAGTTTTTCACTGGAGGAAGCATTATTATGGATTATGGACTTGCATTTTGACAAGAAGTAACGTTTGAAGTGAAAATGTCTCGATCGATTATTATTATTTTTTTTTACAAACGCACAGCTTTTCTCTTCACAAGACATTAACTGATGGACTGGAGTGGTGTGGATTATTGTGATGTTTTTATCAGCTGTTTGAACCTCATTCTGACGGCACCCATTCACTGCAGAGATCCATTGGTGAACAAGTGATGGAATGCTAGATTTCTCCAAATCTGTTCTGATGAAGAAACAAACTTGTCTTGGATGGCCTGAGGATGAGTAAATTGTCAGCAAATTTTCATTTTCGAGTGCACTATTCCTTTAATATAAGAGAAGTTTGACCTGGCATAACGTGTGTGGGATCTTACCTTGACTCCGATTGAGACAGGAGCCATTTTCAAGACAAAAACACCTACATAATTGTAAGCATATTTGACATTTTACCCATTGTATTGAGCTTTAGTTGAAAACCTTCAGATTATTTAGTCTTGAATGAGGGGTGAAAATCAATGACGCAAGAAAGAAACAATTAAGAACACAGAGACATTCAATACCACAGGTATTTCACTCGTATTATTAAACTGTATTCACATTACAACATCCACAATGTTCAGCTTGTGACAGGTTCTAATAATCTCAATATATATTTTCTGTATGTTACATTATACCAAGAGGCACTTCCAGTAAGTCTGGCAATAGAGGAGCTACAGTATAGTGTCTAAATTACAAAACAGTAAAAATAAATAATGTTTATCTAAAAGACTTCGGTTGTCGTCTTCATCTTTTTGTCCCTTTTTTTGGCTTTGTTTTTGTTTTGTTTCATTTTTAACCTGTACACAATATCATTTTGTACAAAATGGAACAACAATCAGCGATAAAATGAATATTTCACTTTACGAATACTGGTGATTTACACAGTTCCCCTTTCTATAGGTATTGCTACATGTGTTAAGTGCAAGATACAAGTGAGAAGAAAAATAATTATTTTGTCAGTGAAGTGCAGACTATATAAAAAAACGTACAAGTCTCATTTCTCTTTCTCAGAGAGGTGTAAAGCTTGTTTGGTTCTCGAGGTGAACGAAACGAGTGGACATGGTTATCAGACGTGTACAGCTGAAGATGAAGGAACGAGCGTTGACCAGGAAATGCAAAGGAAAAATATCAAAAGATCGGCCTCTTATGTGACGTGTAACCTTTTTTTTGTCTCTCGTGTCGACATCCGGTGAACCTGACATGCCAGTCAAACCGTCTATACTGACAATCAAAAAGATTTGGAATGAGGAGACTACACTTTACACACAAACTAGCAAGTTATCGTGCATTTCTGAAATACCTGCACAGGATTTTGAGCCTAACTGTACAGACTGTAATTTATTTCACTCCTAAGGGCATCTGCTACGTGTAAAAAAAGATGAAATTAGTGAAAATGCCATTATGAACCCATCCAAACCGGTACTTTACGACGTTAAAAAATTTGTGCTGCCCACTCTGACTTGAGAATCTTGAATCAGAGCTACCGAACGCAGATCAGAGCTGAAAACCCACTGATGGGAGGCACGGTGGAGGACAGAGACGCATGTTGCCATGCCAAAACACGCAATCATGCAGTGCACGCACGCGCGAGCGCATCAAACGTGTAGGATTCGCTGGCTAATTCCACAGTTTTTGTTGAGTCTCTCTGAATACTCTCTCGGTGGAAGCAAATCTGGGCATCTTTGATGATTCTGGGTTTGAAACACTTTGATCAGTATCAATGACCTTTAAACGTCAAAGACTCGCAGTCAGGTAATTCCCAGTCCTCTTCACCACGTCCTCACTGCTCTTATGCTAATCACTAATGACAGAAATTTCTCAAACGGAGTAAAAGTAAGATGAAAGGGGCGGAGCTATATTGCATAATAGATTCTTCCATAATGTCACATATTTCTTAGTGAAATTGGGAAATAATGTATTTTATTCCTCAGGATTTGATTGTAGGTTATGATATTATTTTGGGAAATATACAGTAGTTTTCACTGTATAATTTAACACTTTGATGCATGATGTCCACTACAGTGGACAGATCTTTAAAAGCATTTTTTAAGGCGATAACTCTTATCCATAATTCATTGTGACAATCCTTTTTTTATGTTTTATTATGGCAACATAAATTCAAAATTGCAAACAAAAATGATAGACCACATAGCAATCCCTATCTTTTAATGCAATGCTCAGTAACACTCTCAAATGCATTATTTAAACAAAAAAGAAAAAAAAATAGAGGCTAGGAATTAATATATTTTTGTTTTAAAAAAGTAATAAAAACATTATAGTTTTATTTGTGATGTAATAATTCATGCACCAAAGGGTTAATATCTCTGATTTGGGGTATGATGGCTTATTTAGGGGGATTTTATTATTACGATAAGTTCATTTTATTTTGGGAAATACACAGCGTAGACACCTGTATAATTTAACACTTTGATGCATGATGTCCACTACACTAGTCAGTCATTTTTAAGGTGTTGACTTTTAACCCTTATCCATAATTCATTGTGGCAATTCTTTTTATATTTTCTGCTTTATAGCAACCTAAATTCAAAATGGCAAACAAAAGTAATGCACCACATAACAACTACTATCTCTTATTGGAGTGGACTGTAGTGCTCTCAAAATGCGTTATTAGACTGGGAATTAATATATTTTTGTTTTAAAAAAGGAAATAAAAACATTAAGACTTTTAATTAGTGATTTAATAACTCATGCACCAAAGGGTTAATATTTCTGGCCTGGGATTACAAATCTACGGCCTAATGCACAAATATTATATACCCTCTAAAATTAGGGCCATGTACAAATAAAAAGCACTCATACTGCATCGCCACACATACTCACAAGCATACATGGCCTTTACATGCTCCTGATGGTGTTTCATACTTTGGGGAGAATGGATTTGAAGTCATATTTGGCACACACACACTTGAGCTGTGTGAGATTTACACAGCAACCAAAAGAAAGTGCAACTAGAAATGCTACCAATCTGCTGTACACATAGGGTCGGTATTGCTTAAATAATTCGCCGGACGGACTTCATTGCACCACATTGCCTGATAATATTAAGGCTTACACTGCATTGCGATCGAAGGGGACGTTTCAAAGATGAGCACATGACCGCCGTGTCCTACCTAGGTGTTTTTAATTGGCTCTCCTTCAAAGTGACTGAAGGCATCCGATTAGACATCGGACTCGAGGTGATTAAGCCCGCAGAAGTGTTTCATCTCGCCGCCGCGAGCAATCTGCCTCTTTCGGCACATCAAAGGCGAGCGCGGACAGCCGTGTCGACCGGTGCGCGTATCTCATGTGCGGCACATGCTCTCATGTGAGAGGGTTGGCGTTCGTCGTTTCATTCCTTGGGCTGAGGAGCTCGCAGTCGCTCACACGCCTGCCTGCACGACCGCGGCTGCAGCGTGAGATGAATGTAAAGCGTAACCACAGTCTTGTTCAGAGGGAAAACATGCGACTGTGGGAGCCTGAGGCCTTTCCGTCATCCCAGTTTGCACCTTTGATCAGCCAAACTTGCTACAGCAGTTTTCTTGGCTCTCAAAACTCAATTAAATGCAAGAACAGAAGGGGGAGAATAAGAGTGTCTGTAGTTTCGGACGGTACACCAATGACTAGGGATGACGTGATGTACTATTGCACGTCCTATGCATGTGTATATATATCAAATCACCTGGTAAAACAACGATTGGGCTAAAAGGCCATTGGCGTCTTAAAGAAGTTACAGTTTACAAAACAACTAAAGATACCCTTTGTCCACAATTCAAGATCCAAAAGATTAGAAAGTTGCAAGAAAGTCTGTAAAAACCAATGACTCCTTGTATAGTTATCAGAAAACAGTCTGATCCTGAGAAACGTAAAATCTCAGTTCATGGAATGGCGAGGGAAAACGGTCAGGGAAGAGAAGGACAAGCATTCGGCTCGACGCCTTCAGAAATGAGACAATGGCGCAAGCGTTTGCTATAGTGATGCTCTGGAAAGGAAAAAGAAAGAGCAATGGCGGGACAGACACGCAAACACAAAGTGTATCTCTTCGTAGCATTTTCGCAACCGCATGCAGTTTCTGGAGCGTTTGCTTTCGTCCGCTGCCGATGATGGGATACGCGAACCGGCGAGAGTCACGGTGGATTGGTTTCTCGTTCCCGACTTTCACGCTAAGCTCCTTGGAAATGCTTGTTGAGCCTGCAAAACGTGTCGCCGCAGATCATTGGGACCCCTGTCGTAGTTTTGGGGGTTAAGGTGCAGCTGGAGAGGGCTTCGCCAGAAGGATTTGAAAACTGACCAACGTAAGTCTAGAAAATATAGGAACCCCCCTGGAGAACTCTATGTCCTGGCCAATTTTAGAATCAAACCTCAATAGTTCACCGCCTGCTCATTGTTACTCAAACCCTTCATCCCGAACCACCCCACCCCACCCTGTTTCCTTTAGGCACATGTTCCCCAAGCATCTACAGTGTTGTGTCTAAGTGATGTGCTGGCAACCATTTCTTAGAAGTCTCGCCGATAAAAAGCTTTTAGACAACGTCTAAAACGGGCAAGTCTTTCATTCCGGATCCTCTTTCTCGTCTTCCTCTCGTTTTCCCATTAGCTCCGCATCGTTTTCTACAGTCACCGTGTCTCTCTTCGCAGTCTCGGCCGCTTCCTCTACAGTCTCACCATCTGTTTCCTCTGTTTCATGTGTCTCGTCAGGTACAGGACTCTCCTCCTCCTCAGTTGTCTCCTCCTCCTGGTCGTCTGCAGGCTCCTCCTTGCTCCCTGGCTCCTCCTCCTCCTCATCGATGGCTAGGATTGGCTCAGGGGTGTTTGTGAGGCGTGTGGACTCCTCCCCTTCTGTCTGGCTCTGGGACTCTTCTGCAATGACCTTCTTCCACATCTCATGGTTCTCCAGCAGGTGCTGGGTGATCTGGCAGAACACTTTCCGTCGTTTCTTGGGTGCTGGTTTCTCTACAATAAACCCAGTAAATAAAGAGAGTGTTAATGGGTTCTTCAGACCAAGAACTTTGAACTATGATTTTTGTTTTTGTAGAGAAAGGTTGCATATAAAAGTAAAACAAAAAACAAAAAAACAAATCAGGCATGCAATTTGTCTTCATTTCTTACATGCACATTGATCCACATATATAATTCAATTAAATTCAAGTTTATTTGTATAGCGCTTTTCATGATGCAAAGCATCTTTACAGAAAATTAAAGTTTCTACATTATATTTAGTAATAGCTTATCGGTGCTTATCTCAGGTTGATGTTCAATGAATCCCAAGACATTTTATCCTATTTATTATCTCATAACTTGTTTTTACTGCTTAAATACACAATGATCCACATAAAAAGTAATTTCACATTCATACAATAAAGTAAATAAATGCAAAGAAGTATTTAATTTTTTACATATATGTACACACACACACACACACACACACACACACACACACACACACACACACACACACAAGCAGCGTTAAATGATGACTTTATTATTTTTGTATATTAAATGTTGCTTAAGAAAGTGAAAAATTATATTTAAAAAAATCAGATATACAATGTCGTTACTGCTTAAATCCATACTGATCCATACTGATAAATAATATTTAATATTAAAAAAGATATTAAAAACTAATTGGCTAAACATCTTGTATCTTACAGTATATACGTATTCTAAGTTCAGTTCAGTTTGAATGAGGGACGAATCTAAAATTGAGTCCGTGCTCTTACATTAATGCAATTTGGATCAGATATTGTCCTTGATCTGCAAAGTTTGAGGCAAAACGTGAACTCACGGGAAAGTTCTGAGCTGGTGGAGGCATCTTCCTCTGGTGTGTCTTCCTCCTCCTCCTCTTCATCCGTCTCTTCCTCAGCATTTTCGCCCTCTTTGGGCAGAGGGTCGACCCAGTGGCCAGGCATGAGGGCGGCTGAATCATAAGAGCTGCAGAGAGGCCCGACGATGTGTGTGATGAAGGACTCCTGCAGTTTGGCCAACTGCGGTGCTGTGCGGTCCATGAAGGGGCTGATGGGAAGGCCCAAACTGGACTCTTCATCACCCTGAAACACCAGAATGAAGAGACAATGCATATTAACATATAAAAGAAAGAAAGAATTATGTGTAAAGGCCCGTTCACACCAAGAACAGTAACTATAAAGATAACTATATTAGCATCCAGACTAATGCACAATATTGTTCTGCTTATTATAAACGCATGCTGCAGTTTTTTCGCCTGCTGCTTTAAATGCTCAAGCTCTTTAAAGCAGGATGGTCTCTGATTGGCTGTCAGTGTTCATTACATGGAAGAAATCCGTCTGAAAGTGATTTGATATTTATAACTGATAATGATATCGTTCCTCTTTGTCATTATGGTTATGGTGTGGACTCACCTATTCTGCAAGAATTATAACAATTTTTAAAACTTTATAGTTATCATTATCATTATAGATATTGCCCTTGATTTGAACAGACTTTTAGGCTTCAAGCCCTGGAATGGAACGCCCATTTCTATTATCCAATCAATTCCCAATGACAGTTTCTAATAGTTTCATATTGACTCTAAGTGGAATAATATTTGAAATCCTTTTTTGTTGCTGTAACATGGAAGTCCATTTCCGCCACAGGATAAAAAAATGTCATTGTGACTTTTTATCTTACAATTCTGACTTTTTTCAAACGCAGAATGCAGAACTGAAATATAAATGAAGAGTTGTGAGATATAAATCCAGAATTGTGAGATATAAACTTGCAATTCTGAGAGGAAAAGTCTGAATTATGAGACATAAACTCTCAAAGTCGCAATTGCGAAAAAAAAAAGAGTCAGAATTGTGAGATAAAAGTTGCAATTACTTTTTTACTTTTTATTAAGTGGCAGAAAAAAAATTAAGAATTGCATAATTATTTTCTCAGAACTGCAAGAAACAAAGTCCAAATTGTGAAATGAAAAAAGTTGCAATTACATCTACATTAATGCATTTAGCAGATGCTTTTTATTCAAAGCGACATGCAAAATTATTTCTAATTTACCTTTTTTTAATTATTATTATTTTTTAATCCTGTGGTGTAAACAAGCTTCCAATCTTCTGAAACCAAATTAAATCATCTGAAACTAACATTGTCCTTCATCTGCACTCCTTTCTCCAGTTTTATTTGGATGAAGAGCATCGTGGAAACTGATGTCACCAGACAGCATTCCTCATATTAACAAGCATATGAAAGCAGCATCACATCTAGAATATATCCTGACAAAAGAAATGCATTCAGTGATGTTGCAATTTCAATTCAGAAATGTTCTATATAATGCAGATTAATCTGATCCGATTAATGCCTGATTTGAAGCATTTTTGTTAATATTTTAAAATAAAACTCTATTTATGCAGCAGCTATTTTATACTCATCTATTACATTAAACAAATTACGATATTACCAGGCAGGGAACAGTATGCTCAGTATATTCAAGCACAGCTGAAGAGTCACACACTTGATTGGATTTTTCCAGTTCAGGAGCGAAACACACTTCACAGACATTCGACTGCTATAAAACTAGGTCAACCTTCCCATGGACGGGGGAAATACACCCAACCACGCAAGGTCTGGGCTTTTTAATTATTTATTTCATATTACAGTATCGAAATAAGTAAGTAATCAGAGATTGGAAGGAGATCATATAGTCCACATGAAAACTTATGCTTCGCAGTACCTGGAAATAAACAATGAGAGCTGCATAACAACAGGCAAGGTCTCAAGTTGCCATGGCAACCGCGCGGTGATGTCATCAGAGGGCAGTAATGTATGTGCGCTGTGTTCTGTCAGGTGCTACTCAGAAGTGCTGGAGAAATGAATCATTCAAGAAACGAAACAGGGAGGGGAAAACAAGCTCCTTTGAAGCATTTAATTTCTGGTCCCTTTTTGAAATGCTCTGAATATGGCCAGGGGTGGTCATATGATGCTTTGTAGCTCAGTGACGGGGTCCTGACACAACTGGGTCATCCTCACTCTGTGTTCCTCACAATAATAGACGAGGTGTTTTATTACTCATCGCTGGCATCCAGACAAGCCCTTGACTCTTTGAGAAACGCTAAAACATTTAGCATTTTGACGAGAGCAGATGTCTTTCATATACTGGGAGAAATTACTTTCTTTCTTAGCATTTTTGTATTGCTCTCCATTACAAATATCTGAAAATTCTTAAATCAAGATACATTTCCTTGAGAAGAAAATTTAATTAAGAAAAGTCTTGTTTTCTAAAAATTTTATCAGAGTGAAGTGAAAAAAAAAATCTGTCACAGAATTGTGAGATATAAAACAGAACTGTGAGAATCTTAACTTATCTGAAAAATGAAGAGAGTTAATATTAAAAATAATAATTATAATAATAAAAAACAAATCCATCAGTGTGGTCAGAAAAATAATTTTTTTCTATTGATTTTTTCTCATTTTAAGTATAATCTCACTACATTTTTTTCAGAAAACAACACTTGAAATTTCTTCTGTCATCTAGGTGCTCAAGTAAATCTTTTATATATTAAAAATGTTGAGATATTTGTACTGGAAAACAAAAATACTAGATTTTATTTATTTATTTATTTAAAAAAAGAAGTATTAATAAAGCAGATGCGTTTGTTTTTTATTCATCTAATGTGACATATTTCTGAGTGATAAAGGATTTTAAATGGACAAGATGAGAGTTTGAAAAGGAAAAAGATAACATGAAAAGAATGTTTTGATGAATGATAATGAACATTTTATTCTTTAGAATAATGTGCGCCAACAAAGTAAACAGAGCCAATTGATTTCATGACAACTTTAACTGGCCAAATATCACCTGATTTAATTGTTTATCATCACTGAATGGCTTGTTTTGCTTGTTAATGTTCTCCACTGAAAACATCATTTCCAGCAGACCGGACCGATGTAAAACTTTGCTTACTTTCTGCCCTGCTTTCTCAATACAGCTGTGAATGTGTTCCTTCAGCACCACTTGAGGAGGATGTGGATGGTTGCTAGGCAACAGTGTATCCTTGCCATCCTCTCCATCCACTTGATGTGAATGATACCGAGAAGTTGCGTAGTTAGTGTGAGGTTACGTGTATGCATGATCACAGTCTCTTACTATCAGTGTGAGGCACTTAGTCATCGTAAGAGCTTCCTGTTTGTCTCTGCTGTGACTGAACAGCTCGAAAATGACTTCAGACGTAAACATGCATCAAAGAGTAGACACTGACCTGTTCATAAAACTCATTGACGATGCCTTCCGTCCACTGCAAATGAAGCTCCTTGCTTTTCAACGGACCGTTTATATCCGCTAACTTAATACACATCTGACAGACCAGCAGACGATCATTCTCATTAGTCCAATCGATGCTCGAGCATCCATCATCTCCCACCTACAAACACAAAATACATAAATGAATAAAATGCACAGCATTAATTGCTCTGTATAAGTATATCTAATATCAGAGGTGCTCACTTTGGCGTTGAATTCAGCCAGAAAGTCGAAGTGTTTCTTGAGGTCGGTGGCCAGTATGGCCTCGATGACCAGGAAGCGAAAGCGTTTGAAGTCCATGTTGTCCAGACTGGCCAAAAAATTGTACTCAGGCCGCGACATGAAGAGATTCCAGGCAGACGCTGCGTGATGGTTCTCCAGCACCGAACGGTCATTATAAAGCACAGCTTCAAACACACACAAAAGACTTTTATGGTGATTCGGATGTTTCAAGGCCCCAGAACAATGTGATCATTTACTGATTCTTGAAAACAACTGCTGTGAATAATAATATCATATATATAATATATATATGTATATATATATATGTGTATATATATATATATATATATATATATATATATATATATATATACACACACAAACTCCACTGGTCAAATGTTTGTAATAATGAAGATTTTTTAATGTTTTTTAAAGACCACTCTACTGCTCACAAAGGCTTAATTTATTTGATCAATAATACAGCAAAAACAGTAATATTGTGAAATATTATTACATTTAAAATAGCTGTTTTCTATGTGAATATATTGTAAAATGTAATTTATTCCTGTGATGCAAAGCTCTATTTTCAGCATCATTACTCCAGTCTTCAGTGTCACATGACCCTTCAGGAATCATTCTAATATACTGATTTGCTGCTCAAAAAGCATGATTATTATTATACATTTTTAAAACATTTATGCTACTTAGTTTTTATGCAGAAATCATGATATAATTTCCATTAAAATGTATGGGGTATGTGTATGTTTTTAAAATAGAAATTAAAGCTTTTATTCATCAAATATGCAATAATCAAAAGTGACAGTAAAACATTTATAATATTACAAAATATTCTATTTCAAATAAATGCGGTTCTTTTGAACTTTCTATTCATCAACGAATCCTGAAAAAATGTTTTCTGAAAAATATGAAGCAGCAACAACTGTTTTTAACATTATTAATAATAATAATAAGAACCATTATTAAAAACTGAGCACCAATAATAACTGAGCAGCAAATCAGCATATTAGAATGATTTCTGAAGGATCATGTGACACTGAAGACTGGAGTAAAATTCCACTTTGATCACAGAAATAAATTACATTTTAACAATATATTCACATAGAAAACTGTTAGTTTAAATTGTAATAATATTTCACAATTTTACTGTTGTACTATATATATATATACAGTATATATATATATATATATATATATATATATATATATATATATATATATATATATATATATATATATATATATATATACACACACATACAATATTCCACACATATATGTATAGGTGAATGAATTATTATGTATATGTATATTGATTTGATTAAGTCACATATTTGAAACCCTTATTATTAATTATTATGGAAGGTACTTTAGTCATTAATTCTACCTCTGTATTAGTATAAGTACCTCTATGATTCCTAAGAAAGCACGACGTGTGCTTAATATTACAATACGAGGAAATAAGCGCTCCCTTGTAAACACTTGAAGAAAAACCATGCCTTGCAATGAAAGCTGAACAGCTGTTTCCAGGTGTTGTGTGATGATGGAGTGGTGTGTCACCTGAGGAGCGCTGGTGGCCACCAGGAATGCGTTGGTCCTGCCGGGATGGTCGTAATCATGCATGGCGGCTGCTACGTAGAGCGCCATCAGCTCCAGAGCGGGGATGAGGCCGGACAGACAGCCGTAACCCTCCTCCTCTACAGGATACGTCTTGGACATCAGGTACTTTGAGTGGCTGTGAGCGAGTCCACCGTCAGAGTCTAAAGACAGAGACAGTGATTAACAATCTTTATATGTCTTCAAACATATTCAGCATTTTATTTTGTTTCCATGAAGTTCACTTATAATGTTAGTCAAGGTCTCATGCACCTGTAAGAAATGATTTGAAATTCTAATTAAAAGAGTATGTTTTACATGAAAATACTATTTCAGTTCACATTTAATTTAGCAGCACTTCACAGCTTGTAAAAAAAAAAAAAAATCAAATGAAAATCAATACATACCCACACAAATATATATATATATATAAACTACTAAAAATGTCAAAATAGCTGCAATTAAATTTGAAATAAAAAAATGGAAAATATAAAAAAGCTCAAAATAAAATAAAATATAAAAAGCTTTTACTTCAGCTAGTTGAATAATATATATATATCTAAAAAAAGACAACTGCTAAAACTACTAAAACATTAAAACACTAAAATTGAAATGAAAACATTTCAATGTATTAATTCAAATATTAATAAAAACTATAATAGTATCTCAATGATACTAAAATAGCACTGATGCCTCACAGGACCATGGTGTCACATTTATAAACATAGAAAACATGAGCATATAAATATAAACATGTGAAAGTACACATATTTAGTCTATATAAAAAGAAGTAATCAAACTAAATATGTACTTATGAATTTCAGGCATGTTTTAATTTCCATTGTATGTCCTTATTAACCCGTCCAAACTGTAATGAAGTGTGATTCTTACCCGAGTCACTCAGTGATGCCAGTGTAGGTAAACCAGGCACAGGCTGGGTAGTGAGGTACCAAACCGCATGGAGGACGTCTGTTGCATGAATCCTATTGTGATCTGTGGAGGAAGACGAGGTTTAATACGGTAAACTACCACTAGAGGGGAGAAATACAACACACCACAAAGCAGCAGAACTGATGATTTAGGGCAATTTATTCCTCTAGAGGTGAAGCTGCCTGCGCACAGCATCTGTTGTACATCATCAGTTATTTCATTGTTAACATATTTCTATACACATGTCTCCTGCAGCACAAGGACTCACATGGGATGTCCCTGTATCCGTTCTCCAGAGCGTGGAAATAGTTCATGAACTCCCTCACTGGAATCTTGAACGTCTCAAAGAGTCCCGTATCAACAAACAACCGGTAAGACACCTAAACCAAAAAAAAAAAAAAAAAAAAAGCTTAAATTCCCTCAATCACATCTGAAATTAAACAAAAGGATCCAAACAATAATGCTATGGGTTCTCAAATGGACATTGGATTTTAATATACACAAATAGTTTTAATTATTCGTATTTGTTCATATATTCACTGTGTTTGTCATGTTTGCATTTTTTAATGTCAGTGTGTCTGCACTCCTGATCTCCACTAGATGTCAGTGTCTCACCTGGCTGAGGATGCAGCCACATCTGCCGTTGGTTTTCTCCACCAGACTGAAGATGGGGAAGTTCCAGTTGTTGATCTGACTCATGAGGGGCTCCAGGCCCACCATCACGAGCGGCTCCGGGGCCAAGATGGGCTTATCCTGCAGAGGAAATGATTTCAGATCATGAACTGTGCCATCTTACAACAAAAAACCCACTAGACATAACTGGAATTACTACGAAAATCAAGTGGCACATACTGTATGAAACTACTACAGAGAGTAGTTAAAATGGCATAGAACACAAAAAGAGTCTGTCAACAAACCACAGCGAAAACAAATCAAATACTCAGTGATTAGTTTTGATGACAATTTGATGACGGTTTAGATCTACAGGAACAAACAAACCCTGAGAATTGCACGTAACGCTTGTTTATTTTCTAAGCTATTGCTGGATTTTTGTGCATTATACAATTTCTGCAGACTGCATGCATACTGCATATTTTATGTACTGTACAGTATGTAATTCCTATAACACTGACCAGAAAAAAAGAGATGAAAAATACTATACAAGAAAAAGTAAATATGCACTATACACTAACATTCATTTTTATTTTTTTTAACTAAATTTATTTTTTTAATCATAATGGTCCAATTTCAGTCATTTAATTATCCTGGCCTAAACCTTTACACATATAAAGTACAAAAAAACAAACATAATAATACAAAACATAATATGATATCTAATAATATCTAATATTGTGGTTGATGTAATAAAACATTAGCAAATAAAATATACACAAAGCTGATGAATTTTAATAAACAATAATTTTATACTTTTTTTTAATAATATATGCAATAATATTATATTGCATAATATTATTATATTATTAATATATGCAATAATATTTACTAATTATATAATATAAGGTAAAATATTAAAAAAATATATAATTAAAAAAAGAGAAAATGTGATCTATGCATTGACATTTATTGTTTAATAAAATACAGTATTGAATAATTAACATTTAATCATCCTGGCCCTTTAGACGTAAAAACAAGGCATAAAAAGTATTTATGTATGATGTATTTTTAGTTTCACTGGATCAAAAAAAAAAAAAAAAAAACAAACAAACAAAAAAAAAAACACTAGTGCACGTAAAATACTTATTTATTATGCAATTGATGTATTTTTGTACATTATAGATAACTTTTTTATACTGTGTAATTTTACTGCTTCTAGGCTTGTAACACTGAAAAACATCTTCCTGCCTAAACTAAATTGCAGTGATAAAAAAAATCAATTTGTCCTGCAAAAGCGGTGTTTACCTCTGCTGGGATGAGAGCGGCCAGTGCGAGCGCTGGAGACGGGAACGTCCCGCAGGCTTTCATGTGACCCTCTCCGTCTTCCTCGTTCTGTGCAAAGTCGCTGCTGTCACTGTGGTTGGTCTCATAGGTGCTGTCATAGCCTGACGACATTATCAGCGGCTCGTCTGTAAGGTTATTAAAAAACCTGATTACGCCTCTCGTCATATTTCACGTTTGAGCAGACTGACAGCTCTGAAAGACTCGTAAAGACACCAATTACATATTAATTCACAGATTCAATCCAGGATCGAGCTGTAATATCACAGATCACAACAGCAAAATGGATAATAAGTGAAATGCATCTAAATGCTAATTCAGAAACGCACATGACGGTGGCGATACCTGACTGTTGGGTTCGATCTCCTGCGTCTATGGATCCGTCCACGTGTCTCAGTTTACCGTACGGTCTTCCACAGCTACAACACACACAATAATCCATTCACATCAAATCAATTAATAATACATAAACGGAGTAAATCAAATTCCAAAATCATTTTCATCAATGGATAAAATCAAATCACATTCTCTCTTTCTCTTTCTTTCCTTCTTTCTGTCTTATTCATTCCAAGTTTAATTAAAGGTTTTTGCATTTATTTGCGTTTGTGGTGCAGTTTTTTTCTTTTTTTCTTTTGCAGTTTAACGAAACTACAACATCAATAATAAAAACACCAGTTTACTTTCTTAGTACATTATCCTGGTTTTACTGTGCATGATTTATCAGTTAATGTTATTACAAATAAATTAATAATGAATAAAAAAAACCCCAGCAAATTCCATGAATTTCACGTATATATATATATATATAAGTTATAAGTATATATATATATATAATATATATATATTATATATATATATATATATATATATATATATATATTTATATATATATATATATATATAATATATATATATATATATATATATATAAATATATATATATATAAAATTTTTACTGTTATTTTCTTTTGTGCTGTATTTTAACAACAACAACAACAACTAATAATAATAATACACTTTTTCACTTTTTACACTTTTTCAGTAAATCTGGTCTTATAGTGCATGATTTATTTATTTCATGTTTTATTAAAGGTTTGCTTTGACTTTATTAGTTTTTGGGTTGCAACTACAACTATTAATAATAATAACAATAATAATAAAAACAGCTATTTGCTTTCACCAAATTTCATCATTTTCACAATCAATTAAATTTGAATCACAGGGAACTGAATCAATTCCCGATCTCCTTTTTTCCCCTCACAGAATATCCTGTTTCACTCAGAAATAAGCCACTTTATGAAACAAAAATGCGTTGCGAATGCCATTTCATGTTGACTTCGGAAACATTCCTTTAAGAACAAGAAAAAGAGACTATCTGTCATCGCAGGCACTGGAATCTGTTCATTACGCTTCATGTTTTTATGCTTTATGAGTTAGGAGAGCTAGGAAACGGCTGAAGCGTGCATACTGTATGCATTTCATGATTGCATATTTTAATATTTTGTATTGAAATTAAGAGGCGTCCTCTCCGGGTGACTAACCCCTGATGATGTGTGCTGTACACGTGTGTGTGTGTGTGTGCAGGACCAGCCGTTGTCACTGTTGTTTAGTTGAGCTCTCTGAATTAACGGGCCAGACACAACCTAATCAAGCTGTTCCTCTGTGCCCAGCATTCATTACGGGCCAAGGGGAAGGTGACCTTGTCCCATCGCCAGGACATTAGTGATCACTGTGAGTAAAACCGATAGATAGAGAGAGAGACAGAGAGAGGGAGAGCAGATCTGACTGTCTTCGTCCATCTGTTAATATTTAAACACAATGTTGGGTATTTTTCACAGTTAATGATCAGTGGTTGTTCAGTAACCACATAATGGCCTGAAGCTGCAGTCCGCTCTTGTACAACATCCAGGGCCACAGGATACACTCAGATCTTTGGAAACAGCGCGCGGAGTGATGAATTGGGCTCGAAATGAATATTAACTAGCAAATCCAAACAAGCAAAATTCCTCAAAAAGAAAAAAATCTACACATTTCCCAGTACACTTAAAATGACTTGCGCAACTGCGGTCGATCCTATTGTTTGGGTAACTCTTTAATAAAAGGCTGGGCTTTTTACAACTCATATCGTGTATTCTTTCAGCAATATCACTGAAACACTACCTCTAAAACAACATTTGCTCATATTCAAAGCTAAATGAAGTGAATATAATAACTAGACTTTAGTATAATACCATTTTCAAATTAAATAACAACAAGAGTTGTTGTTAAAAACAGATAGGATATCAAAATTAAGTATGAGAAAGATATTAATATGCAAATATGAAATTATAGTTTTGTGGCTGCTATACCTGCATTTGTTTATTAAATGTTTTGGGTAATGTAATAAAAAATTATGTTTAAAAAACTGCAGCAAGCTTTTTTTTGAACAAACACAGATATGAAAGTAAATATTTCACGTATGAGAATTAACATATACAAATATGAAATTATATATTTAAGATCTGTGGACACATGTTTATTAAATATTTTGAAAATTATAATAATTCATTTGAAAAAAATAGCAATGAGTGTTTTAAACAAACATAGAAATTAAAATTTATATTTCAAGAATGAGAATTAAATTATTTATATATAAAAAAACAAAATCATAGTTTTGAGTTTTGAGGACAGTCTAGCTGAATATTTGTTTATTAAATATTTTGGAAAATATAATAAAATAGAATGTAATACATTACAGCAAGAATGAATATGAAATTAATATTTAAACTATAAGAATGAGATGACGCGACACCTGCATGTTTATTTATTAAATATTTTTGGATAATTTTACAATGCTTTTGGATCCCAAAGCTCTGCTTTAAACATTAAATGAATTTCCCTCAAAAACATCAGTGCACAAATGTGTGAGGCTCAACAGAATGGAGGGGTTTTACCTGCTACAAAGTGGCGGCACCCATTGTGAGGTGCTGGAGCTGGGGGCGCTCTGACTGTGGGTTAAGGCTTTGTGGGGGCTCTGTGGTGGCGGAAGCTCTGCGTCCGGCAGCTCCACTGAAGGGCTTTTGTTGGTGGGGCTGGTGAGCGGAGTGCCCTGGACTGGAGGGGAGTTGCAGGGTGAAGCCAGAGGTGAGATGTTGGAAGAAGGGTAACCTGTCAGAGAGCAGAGGAATCACACTGGCACTGCCAGAGCCCATTTATCTCCTTTCACTCAACACACACACACACACACACACACACACACACACACACACACTCACACGCATGCACACACACTCACACATACGCACACACGCATGCACACACACACACACACACACGCATGCTCACACACATACACACACACACACACACACACACACACACACACACACACACACACACACACACACACACACACACACACACACACACACACACACACACACACACACACAGAATGCTCTACCTCTTCGGCTCTTGCTATAGATGTGGTTGGTGGCGGAGGAGGCAGTGTATGAAGCAGACATGGACCTGCTCTTGGAAAGGCCGAGCATAGCCGAGTTGTTGCATGAATCACTGCTCACCAAACTGCAGGAGAGGAGAAAACACATGATTGATATTTCATGGTTTCACGTGGTAATGTTGATTTATTGCAAAAGAGATGCTGTTTTTGCTGTTAAGACTCCAGTGCAGTGGTATTTTAGTGTGTATAGTGTGTTCTCCTCTTAAAAGGAGAACTTGTAAATGAGAAAGTTCACAATGCACTTTTTCTGGGGTTAAAACAGTCCAAATGGCTTATTTTGGGAGAAGGACTTAAACTTGAATTTTCCTGCCAACTTTTAAAAACTGGGAGCAAACAGGCCTCCTGCTGTGGGAACACTCTACAGATATCCGTTAAGAAGCTGCGCAGGAGACCCGCCACTTTAAAACCAGCCTCAACACGGTCATGCAGGCAACCGTGTGACCCTCTATTTTTCACCGGGGCTTTTATTTCAAAAGAGCCCGAAACTAAACACGACCCCGGCTCTCGGGTCTCCAGGAACCCTCTTTAAACTCTCTGTCTACACAGTGCAGATGGCTATCTGGATATCAGTATTAATGGGCTGAACTTTATCTGGTCTGTATAACTCGAGCTGAAATAAGAGGTAGAAAGGTGGAGAAATGCCCAAAGAAGGACATTATAAAATTTGAATCAAACATTCAGACGGAGTGAGTAAGGCAGCGTGGAGGAGCTCTGGAAAGTTCAAGCGCTTGACAGCGATCCGCAACAGCTGTGCGAAACACTAACGTACGAGACAATGATGACAAACAAAACAAAACGAGGGCAAACGGATAAAAGTGCTTTCAGATAAATCCTGAGAAACTCTGTGTGGACTCATATTTTCACAAAGTATGTATTATTGCTTCAAAACACTTCACGAGTCACATACAGCGGCCCGGGAAGTATTTGGACAAATTGCATTAAATTATAAAATATCACATCAGTTTAGTCTGCACATGCGTACTTCTCAAACAAAACGTTTCATGAATAAGGTGTTTGTTAGGTTTGAAATAATAAACCAACACATGAAATGCTTCAAAATGAATGTTTGTGAAGCGTTTCTCTGCTTAGACTACTATAGATCTTCAGACATCCACTAAGAATCACTGCAGCATTTTAGATACAAACACGTTTTGCAGTCCATTCAGTGATCTGGGCTGGTCACCAAAAGCATGAAGAAATGCTTAAAGCTCGATGCTATCACCACATCAAACCACTGCAGTGAATCAGCTGTTTATGGAGTAATATGTTAGGAGTAAATGCATCCAAATCTGATGAAGACACTCATCTACATCTTGGATGGCCTGAGAGTACAGCAAATTTGAGTACATGAGTACATTTCAACAAATTTTCATTTTGGGTGTGCTATAAGTTGTGTTCATTTGTGAAGTTAGTCTACAGGTAAACACAGATTGCCGTGTTTATTGCATCTGGATAAGAAATAAGTGTTTTTTACCTGCTGGAAGGGCCATCATGAGGTGCTTTGATGCTGGCACTGCGGTCCCATCTGACCGGCCCGGGTTCGAGGGTGGGCAGGCCGGTGGCTGAGGTGGTGGTGGTCCACGGGGAAGAAATCCGTCTCAAAAGCCCCGGATGCAAACTCCGCTTCAAACGCTGTTATTTAAAGAGAACATACATCAAGTTTAGACTAAAACAATGTTGACAGCGCAGCAAAACACTCAGAGTCACAAATTCTCCACTAAGGTCAGTTTTGACGCTTGTCAAAAGTCACATCACCAATTATAATCAATTAACACTGACCCAGATAGAATAAAGCCACATGTGTTTGACAACCCAGAGCCAAATTAACACTTTTTGGCATTGCGGTCGCTAAACAAAGTGCTTGTTTAGATTGAAGTTGGATTGCATTTTACGTAAATGATGTAATTCTTAGCGAGTGTGTGTATTTCAAGAGCGAGTCTGTGCGTTAAGCCAAACATCTGAGGGCGGCAGATGACAGCAGGCCGTCAGGGAATACTGAGACCTTCCCCCAACTGGGAAAAGGGGAACAGAACAGATGGAAGACCCTGGAGAAATGCATAATCGCATTTCTTCTTTACATCACAAGCTGTGATCCAATCAAAAGGCTTGGCTGATACGGCACGTTTGTAGGGTATAAAATAGACTAGGTAACTTAAAGGGACAGAACACTCAAAAAATCAACATCCTGGCATCATTTACTCACCCTCAGACGAAGGAAATGCATACAGGTTTGAAACGTACAAAAAAATGAATAAAAACTATATAGGCATTTAAAAAAAATAACAACACACTAAAACAACTAAAATGTTAACTAAAATTAAAAGTAAATATAAAATATAAATAAATATTAAAAAGTAAAATATGGAAAATTTAAATAAAAATGAATATAATTAAAATATAGAAATAAAACTAATTCAAAATATTAATAAAAACTACATACACATATTTAAAAAAATTACAAAACACACATCACTATAACTTAAACTTTAACTAACATTAAAATTAAAATTATTTAAAAAATATAAAACAATTAAACCCAATTAAAATATTCATAAAACTATAACATTATCTCAATTATACTAAAATAGCACTGGAGTTAAGTAAATGACAACAATTTTAATTTCATTATCCCTTTCAATGCAATGTAAAATAAACTAAAAAAAAAACATTTAGTTTAACTTGATGCACTAAAATAATTAAAACGTACATAAAAACTAATAAAAACTATTAAAAACATAAAAAAGATAAAACACATCGACATATCTAATTAAAATTCGAAATAAATATTAAATTTACTAAATTAAAATCTATATTAATATATTTAAACTATAAAAATAGTATCAGTAATATTAATAATAATAGCATCCCAATTACAATAAAATAACAGTAAATGATGACTACGTTTAATTTTGTGTTATCCCTTTAAATTCAGATTAATGCAATGCAAATTACAGTATAGCGAAAATTAAAGTAACTGTTTTCTCTAGCAGGCCAACTAGAAAAAATAGTTTAGAGAGAATTTTGCTGAGGAAGTTTCAGCCTGTTTGGCATCTGGTTTAATGGCACATTTAATATATTTCAAAGAAACTCCAGAACGGTAACACATCACTTGCGCTGCATTGGTTAATTCTTTTATCTGTATTTGCGTATCAAAGTTAAGTATGTTTGCAATGGTGCACAAAAAGTTTGAGAACAGTCAGAGCAGGGAAGAAACTCTCCTGAGAGCAGCATGAATATTTCAGATGCAGTGCAGGGCTCCGGCCCACGTAGAGAAGCAGAGGGCACATGCACACGCCCCAAACCTAATCTCCCAACCGCCCCGAGTGCATGCCCTAGGCAATCTGGGAGACCAGCACTGTCCTATTATAGACAGATGGGGTGAGCGCCGGGGTCAGAAGTCACAAATCGCATGTGTATTTTTAGCTCAGGAAAATTCTCATGCAACAATCTGTAGCCACAAACATGAAAACATGTGCGCAATACGAGCGCCTGATATTAATTCGGCCGGAGCGGCTGTCAGCTGGAGTTGGGAGGAACATGCTTGAGTGGATGTATCAGGCCTCGTGTCTTGAGAAGGTGCTCGGGACGTGCATCTCCTCTCCTGCCGTGGAGTCTCTCTCCCAGACAGACTGTCAGTGTTGCAGGCGTCTGTGAGCCGAGTCTCGTCCGATCAGGGTTCTGCAGCGTCCGACTGAACCATCTTCTCCAGCCGGTGTGACAGCTTAGAGATTTGTTTCCTATCATAGTCTAAACTAATCTATACAAGGGAATCTCACCAAACCCGTCAACAACAGGTCTGGATATTCAATTAAATAAAAATTAAGCTATTTTAGGATTATTAAGGTGCATTATGCTATAATTTTCTTAAAGATTAAGAATATCTAACCCCCATAATTCTTAACCACAGTATATTGCAGAATTATCACAATTTAAAAACTGTATGGTCTCAATTGGTATGCAGATAACATAATAAGATGTATTATTTAAATGATAAAGCAATCATACATCATGGTAGTATTTTTTTATTGTTTATTGTTATTATTATTATTATTAAAAATAAAATGACGACTTCTGCATTTATGTGCTTAATTATCAACCAACATGTGACATTTACACTTCAAATTGTTTTGTTTTATTTACTGGAATGCAAAACAAAAAATGATACATAAAAAAAAACAAAAAAAAACAATTATACATCATGGCAGTATTTTTGTGTTGCATTTAAACTGGTTTAAATGATTATTAAGCTATTATTATTATTATTAAAATTATTTTTTTTCATTTTATTCATTAAAAAATACTATTACTTATGTGCTTAATTATCAGTCAATATTCTAAATAAATATAATTATTACATCTATTAAAAATAAAATATAAAGTAAAATAAAAATAAATAATTGCTCCTAAAAGAGGCATCATTTTCTTTATGCAAAACATAATTCCTAACTTTTTTGACCTTTAATATTGGGATGTAACACGACCCTTGACAGGTTTCTCATGATTTGCCAAATATCTTCATCCACACTTTTTACATTTACATGCATGTCACAAACCTATATGGTTTAAAATAAATTATCTAATAGCAGTTCATGCTACCAACACACAAAAAAGCAAAGCAATACACACATCACCCACAGAGCCCCACAACCCTTCATTAAAATGGTATGTGCAAATTTTCCAGCAACCACAAACTAGCCTCCTACAGGGAACTCAAATTACACCCTCAACACCAGCTCACAGCATCAGTCTTCTCAATTGTAATCATTTTGTCATTTTGCAGCAAAACACCAGTGATTACATGTAGAAAACAACCCTCAAAAGATGTGAAATTGCAATTTTCTTGAATACATATATATAAAAAAAAGAAAAATGTACTCTTCCATGCTTTACTTTTATGTATTGTAGGTAAAATATTTTATATTGGTGCACATAATGTATTATTTTAACAGCTTGTTATTATTTATTCATTATTATTATTATTATTTTAACTATTTATTTATTTATTTATTTAACAAATTGTAAAAAGCATGCTTTGTCCTTGTGTTTATTTAGCTTTGATCAGATTTATACTTGCACTAAACATTTTCAATTAGTTTATATATATATTAAATTATTTATATATATTAAAAAGGCTGAAAAACATCAACATACACAACTATTTTTAGCTATAATACCTTAGTAAAAACTAACAAAACCTGCAGGGAATAGTCCAGGCCCTGAGAGTGCAGTGAACCGGTGAGTTTCTTTCAGTTTCGCCTCAACTTTCCTTTCCTATTAGTTCTCGAATAGATTAGCATTTTAAACATCTGCTACAAAGGTATGCGCTTGCTCAAAATCATGAAGTAGGAAAATACCAGAGGAATCGGCCTTTAAATCTTAATAGTCCTTTGTAAGGCGGGGAGCTCATGCATGTATAATGCGTTAAAGGTTTCTGATCTACGGTAACTGTGTTGCATGTTTACTGGCTCTAGTAATGGACGTCCGATCAGCAGCGCTGCAGAAATGTAACACCTTAGAAAAAGTGTTTTTCTTTGTCGAGTTAAAATATACAGGAAAAGTGATTTGGGATTTATGTGAAAAAGCCCCGTTTCCTGCCAAGGCCGAAACTAAATGCGCCACTGCCAAACTGGACACCCAGACAGGCCACAACTATTTGACCTTCTAGGAAAATCGTGTCACCATCAGTTGCATTTCATGCCGTTTTTATTCTGCGCGATATTGACACAGCTGCAGCTCTGACAGATAAAACGCTGCTTAAAGAACCAGACTCACTCGTGTTTTTCTTCACACTGCCAAAATATCACATTATATACGCTGTGGAAAAATAAGAAGGCCGGCGCTCTGAATTCTGTTCAATATCAGAGCGTAGTGCGGTGTGACCTACATATGGACCAGGTGTAATGAATGAGCTTTAATAAACATCTCTTAATGTTGTTCGCTGAGCACTGCAGCATGGGAAAAGCACTGGAGAGACGGATAGTGACTTTTGCCTCACCTACTCTTTAAGTGCCGGCATGCATTTTTTACTGCAGTGCTGGTGAAACATTAAAAGGCTTCTGTGAGAATGTGCGTCATTGCCTGCTACATTAGAGACCTGCCATGCTGGCGTGAATGAGGAAGGAGTGTGTGTATGTGTGTGTGTGTGTGTGTGTGTGATGAAAAACACAGAGTATTGGCCATGGCAGTAAACCATTAAATACAATGGAGTCTTTTTCTTTTGTCTCAAAATCTTCACTGGTTCCACCAAGATTACGCGAGCCATTCATGAATTGCTGCAGCAATGCTAAAAAATAATGTAAACACCAAAGCCGGTGAAAAACCATCCATTTTCACAAACGAAAGCCTAATTGACCCGTCGCTAAGCTCTGTCCCTCGCAGGACAAACTTTACAGAACGTCCCATGAATGGCATGATTTTTGTGACTACTTTAAAAATTTCAACGAAAAAATATAAATGGAAAAAGTGGGTGGAGCCACAACAGCTGCAAAGGCCAGATTAGTAAAACATATTTTTAAGGTGGGGCTTAGCAAAGGGCCAATAACCAATCAAATTCCAGCACCTGAAAGGGTGTGGCCTTACCTACAGGATGTCCAGCCTCTCTCCTTTCTCTGGCACCTCCTCTCACATCTCAACATCCAATCAACAACTAACCGGAACCAATTCCCGCCCACAGATTTCTATGTTGTTAATTCATTAAACTCAAATATATTTCACAATACGGAAAAAAAAAATCTTTCGCTTCTTAAAGAATAGAAATGGAAAAAAGTGGCTGATGCCACAACAGCTGCAAAGATTAGATTGGTCAATCCTATTTTTAAGTAGGGCTTAGGAACATCCAATCAATGACTGAAGAATAGAATCAAGTCACACCCATTTCATTTTCTTTCACGATAATTTGTTAAAATCGAATGTATGTCACAATACAGATTTCTTACTATTAAAATAAAAACTAAACAAAATGTATTGAAATAGACTTGTTCGGCATTGCTGGGAATGCTCACAAACACATCATAAACGTTTATGCCTCGGGGGAAAACAAATCATTCGAATTAACGCACGGAGACCTTGTTAGGCGCTTGATCTTTATTTTTTGTGATGATTAACTGAACTGAAGATGTATATGACTGATAAACAGACGGACTACCGGAGGTAGCACTGAGCGGGTAGCACAGATAGGCTACACTACTTACCCTGCAATGATGATCTGTCATGACAGGACGTCCCCCTGCATGGCTTACAGTAACCCTCCTTCGCACCACAATCAAATAAATCTCACTCCCTGATATTTTGTGATGTCATAATCTATTAAAACATTTATTTCATATTATTATACACAATCCCTTACGAAAATTAGCAATGGTATTACTATAGTAAAAGTATAGTAGGCTAACCATGTTTTTTTTTTGGTGTTCTTATTACCAATTGTAGCCTATAACCACAGTTTTACTACAAATACCATGGTTAAACTATGGTTAGTGTAGCAATTTTTTTTTTACCATGGTTTAACTATAGTAACCAATAACCATGTTTTTTGGTATTTTATATAAAAATGTTCATGTTATCTTTTTATTTTACGGCATGTATTTGGCAGCCGCAGCATTTCAAGTCACTTCAGTGGACCTTAATGTTACCTGTTTTGTCAATGTCAAAAATGTTTTTAATATAGCAATAAGAAAGTATGACAGGCTTTTACTCAAGTCTTTATCACTATATTAAAATTAAGCAAAACAAAACGACAAATGTTTACTTTCACAAAACGTCTCGTTCTCATATAGGCTTGTAGTAAGCAGTCTCTTGCTCAATTAGGTAATAAAAATGTCGGGAAACAACACCTATGGCCATTCCGTTGGGTTGTTTGTCCAGTCACAGATATTGTATGGACAGTCTGACCCAATACGGCTCAGTTTTTATACGTATGTTGCGCTGTCGAGCGACAGAAATTATTTTATGTAGGCCATTCTGAGTCAACACCATGCTTTTCCAATGAAACGTTTTCCCCCACGCCGACTCCGCCCACACAGCTATGACGCGACACCGAACAAGTCTATGGAAAAAAGTGGGCAGGACCACAACAGCTACAAAGGTAAGTCGTATTTTTAAGGCGGAGCTTAGCAAAGGGCCATTTACCAATCAAATCCTGCTACCTGAGAGGGTGTGGCTTTACCTTTGAGATGGCCAGCCTCTCTCCTTTCTCCGGCACCTCCTCTGAGTCGGAGCAGGCGTGTCCATCGCTGAAGGCCAGCAGGGGGCTCAGGCGCGGCCGGTGGTGCAGCGGCTGGAAGGTGACCTGGGTGCTGAGCAGGTTGCTGACGGCCCGCAGGGTGCTGCAGGTGTTCGGCGGGAGGGAGGGATCAGCCAGCAGATCTGAGATCAGTCCATGGGCCTCGCCCATCACCGCGATGTCCACCGTCACACTGGTGCCCGAAGACTGGACGAGAGAGATAGGAAGTTGGCGTAAGGGAGAGATAGAGTTAAACACACAGGTAGCGCGAGAGAAAGAGACAAAGGGGGTTGAGAGAAAAAGCAACGTTAGTTCATCTGCACCTCAGCGGTGACGCGATGCAGGGCTGACGTAATGGCACACTGACGCAGAGAGTGACGCTGCACTGCTACACACAGGGGAACGAGAGACACACAGAGAACAAGAGAGGGAGAGATTTCGAGGGCAAGAGATAAGGAGGTCACAAGAAGTACAGGAGAAACCAGAAAGAGGACAGAGTTACAACAAATATCACACTCTGTCTTTCCTCACTAGGCCTCAAAAACGGCCACGGGATACAGTATTCACTCACACGCACGATGGAGAAAGAGAGAGAGAAACATCAAAAGCAGATGAAGGACTGACACATACAGAGAATAACTAATGGAGGAAGGAGAAACTGACTTGCATTAGACCGGATGGCTGCTCGTATTGGGCCGCATGGACGTTCATTGTTCGAGAAAGAGAGAGAGAGAGAGAGAGAGAGAGAGAAAGAGAGAGAGTGAGATCTTAAAAACTCAGAAGATTTCACGACAGGCAGCATCTGCTGGGGCGTATGTTCAGATGCCAAAAGAACATGCTTCATTTCAAATATCCCCAAAAGCTCTCAACAACAAAGTGTGTCATTTATGGAACCCTAAAGTCATCAAACAAAACTGCAAAATTTTTATTTATATTTAAGAGTTTAAGGGTCATTTGTCTTTGCCGAAGTAGATAGACACACACACACACACACACACACACACACACACACACACAAACACACACACACACACACACAAAACCGAACCTCTGCATTTAAGCCAATCAGCCAGGACTACCGGGGGAATGTCACATAATTAATATTCATGAGCAAAGTCGCTACGGTTTGTTCCTATGCCTCTTGTTTGATATGCTATGTACATATACACAAACAATTGCTTGAAACTAAGCTGCAAAAATGGCTCATTCAGAAATATCTATGTATATAATCAAATATATTTTAATCAGTGTATTGCAAGCAAATGCAACTAACAAGATGACAGGATGTACACCAGTATTGGCTTTTCATTTTTTTATTGCTTTTTATTATTTTATTTTAAATTCAGTCTGAATCGGGATCTGCTCTGTCATCATCAGCATCTTCTGTGAAATCTCATAAACCTTGTACAAGACATGCATGAACAAAACTTACAGGAAACAGAGATGCAAGATATTGACAGTGTTTGTTTACATTTTTTCCCTTCATCAAAAACTCCTTGATTCATTCTGCCAGCTCATGTGCCGTTGACAGTCCTTGGTTGGGTTTATACTCGCTCTCTGTTTGTGTATAAAACACACATGTATTAAGTGCTCGGTCTGATCTTACTGTATGGGATTTTCTCGGCCATAGACCCTTGGTGAATAATGCAAAATCTCTCACTTTTATTACATAACAGCAATATTAGATAGAGCTGCTTTAAAACAGATCACGGAGGCTAGATGGGACAAACCTCAGAACACGATAAAATAGGGAAATTGCTGGTGTCACGTCAGAGAAAAAAAAAATACAAATAAGTACTCTGATAGAATGCTGAATGATTTAAATTTTTAAACTCATGTGATAATTTTGGGCTTGTAGCTACAGCAAAATTACACAGTTTATGAGATTCTCTGTAAGAAATTAAGATTTTGTTCTGATTGCGGTCTATCAAGACCAAATTGTTGTGTTTGACACATTACCTGTACAGTAACCATATCTAAAGGCTCGAAACATCTAGTTATTATGCACATCATAACATGATATCAGATTAACATTGCAGTGGAACACAATTATGCTCAAACCCATAATGACTCATACTCATGTTCAAAATGCGATTAAAGCAGTACTGAGATTAATTTGAAGCTTGTGTTAACAGAATTTTGTGATTATGTTATTATGTTTATGCTGCAACCATAATCATGCTAAAATATGTTGCGTATTGAAGTTTTCTGTATACATTTTTATGTCCATGCTGATGAAAATGCACATGTTTGTGCCATAGACAGATGATGCATTATGCAAATGCATGGGTTTGAAAACACTGCATGAACAGAAAACATTTCTTGTAAGCTCAGGAATTATTTTGCAATGAAAACAGTAGAAAACATGCCTATTGAATTTTATATTATAAATAATTAGTTAGTTTTTTGGATGGAATTTTTTTTGTTTAGTTGTATTTATTGATTTGTTTTTTTTATTAAAAAAGTTTTTGGCTTCACAAGACTAACTGATGGACTGGAGTGCTGTGGATTATTGTGGTGTTTTTATCAGTTGTTTGTACTCTCATTTTTTTTGGACAGATTTGATGGTTAAAATGCCTTGGTGGATATGTTTTTGAATGCTACATTTCTCCAAATCTGATGAAAAAACAAACTCATCTACATCATGGATGGCCTGAGGATGAATACATTTTCAGAAAATTTTCCTTTTTGCATGAACTATTCCTTTAAAATGAAAGTAAGCATCACACAGAGATTGGCGTGTGGTATTCAGGTCTCTTCATCACTAATGTAAGTTTATATCACAGCAGTGTTGCTCACACTCCCTCTGATTATATAAGCCTGCAGTGAGGTGTGATAATCAGCCACTGAACTCAGGGCAAAGTAAGAGCACAGCAGGAATGACAAACTCAAACACGAGGAGAGTCGGGGGTGACAAAAAAAAAGTTTTCCAGGACTCCTCTGACATTTGTCATTTTGCCGCTACTACAGAGAGAACATGAGGAGGATGTATGTGCAGCTTCACACTACATATCTCAGATTCAGCCGCTGTCAAAAAAAGTGAGTAAGAGAGGCTTGGATCGAGAGCTTCCGAGAAACTATCGAGTTGTAAAAACTATGTAAACAGAAACTGTCCGCCGTTGTGCATATTTGGAAAAAGAATGACTGCTGGGTTTAACTTTAACTGTCGGAAACGGGCTGGCTCATCGTTTCATTAGCGTGAACAGTCGGCATAGGTCAGGAGTTATGAGCATGGTAAAGTATTAATGAGAGCTGCATGTGGATGAGGAGGAGAGTGCTGTGACCTCTCCCACCTCCCGCAGCGGCAGATCACAACCTCACGACCCACGGCAGGGGGTCTGCAAGTGACCCTTGTGGGAAAATGGAATTGCTTTCTCAGATTCATTTGTTGTTTGTGTAGGTGAACCTTGCAAAAGCATGTCCAGGTCACATTTTACCCCAAAATTAAAAGCTTAATTTGAAAATTTTATGAAAAAAATTATTTATATATATATATATATATATATATATATATATATATATATATATATATATATATATATATATATATATATATATATATATAAAATTAAAATGATAGTTTTTGCAATTATAAAAAGATATATATATCTTATATATATAAACATTTAACAAAAAATTATATTAAATTATTATATGGAATTATAACATTATACACACATTTACAGTATTACTGTCATATATTGTCATTATATCTATGTATCTAACTATCTATAGTGTATATATATATACACACACACACACACATATAAGCATTTAATAAATAAAAATTATATTTATAACATCACACACATACATTATATATTATAACATTCTATATACACACACATAATAAAACTGCATTTATTAAAAATATATAATTATTTTGTGCAATTACAATAAAATTATATAGAAATACATACATTTACTGTATTTACAGCATTACTTAATTGTCATGAAAATGTGTATGTGTGTATAATGCATATGATATATATATATATATATATAGATAGATAGATAGATAGATAGATAGATAGATAGATATGCATTAAACAATACACACACATACAGTATTTAAAGTATTACTGTCACATACACTTAATTATACTAAATTGTCAAGATAATGTGAGCGTGTGTGTGTGCGTGTTTTTATTTATTTATATATATTTTTGTTTATTTATATATATATATATATATATATATATCTATCTATCTATCTATCTATCTATCTATCTATCTATCTATCTATCTATCTATCTATCTATCCATCCATCCATCCATCCATCCATCCATATTAGAGTTTTACAGTCATATTTGTTAGAACAAATATGCTTAAATTGTCATGAAAATGCAATGTGAAAAATAAAATACAAAAAATACAAAAAAAAAAAAAAATCCATTAATTGTGGGGTGAAATGTGACCTGTGTTTATTCTTAACAGATTTTGAGAAATGTCTGGAGACAGAAATCTGTCTTTTCAGCTGTGGAGAGAATGAGAAACACTTCCTCTGCTCTCTGTGTTACTCAGATCTTCCACTAGGGTCACACGTGGACTGCCGGGAAGTTAAAAAGGGAGATTAAATATAGAAGGCACGGAGAGCGAGGTTAAGTGGACTGAGGCAAAATCGCTCGTTGCGTGGGAGTCTTTCAGCTCCTTCCTTTCATTACATTTTTTCTCTCTTGCTCTCTCTCTCTCTCCTCCTGTCTCAGTCCGTTATCAAAACAGCGTCCACTGCATCCAAGATCAAGAGACGTGAGTCACCAACGAGCTTGTCAAACAAGAGGATGTTCTGTGCAAACAATTGGCCGTAAAATCAAACTTGGGCTCTCTTAAACTTTAGCATGTGTGTGTTTGTGTGTTTTATCACGGGCTAAAACATGAGAGGTGTTTATGGGAAAGTTGCTCAAGCACTTTGGCTTGGAGAGTGGCTGACAGATCCCAGAGAGCCCGGCCTTAAAAAACACACATTATCTCGCTCTTCAGCGCAACCTTTACGACATCCTGTGATAGCAAAATCTGCCCATTAACTGACTGAAATGGACTCTCTCAATGGCTAATGTCCTCGGATTAGTTTGATTGTGTGCGCGCAATGTGAGTGTGAGTGTGTGTGTGCATAGGTGACATCAACAACACATCCAGGGAACAAAACGGGGGTTGCTGGTGGAAACGGTATCGATCCGTCCAGGTTGATCAGGGCCATAGTGAACAGCAGTACAGGACAGCCGGGAGGGAAAAGTCCTCTAATAGCATCTCATTGATCGCAGGGCTCATACTAGACACAGATAGATGCTGAGTCATGTTATTCTCTGTGCATATGCATTCAAAACAAGCCGCCCGATGGGATGCAAATGTGCACGAAAGCAAAAGCGAGGGCTTTGATTCACTGCATTTGTAGGCACGTTTCTACACTCGGCTCATCAAAGAAACACACACACACAACAGCATCACACAGAGCTGCTGTGCAGATGCCGAGGTGCAGTGAGGCGTGAAACAGGAAGAACCCTTTATGCCACACAAGCTGAGATGTTTCCCTTAAATGTAATTTATTCCTGTGATCAAAGCTGAATTTTCAGCATCATTATGCTGTGGAGATACTGTGTCTTATCCAGGAATCTAAGTCTACTACCTGTTGGCTTGAACCTTTACCAACTCACTTAAATGTTAAATCCTGTCTACCAAATTTATCTTCATTAATTACTAAAATTATTCAACTCTTCTCTTGATTCTGGCTCTGTACCCTCCTCTCTTAAATCTGCAATTATTTCTCCCATCCTTAAAAAACCAGAGGCTGATCCATCTAATCTAGATAAGATTGGATGACCAATAATTTTCTCCTATTAAATTCAGATAAGACAGAGATATTACTTATTGGACCAGAAAACATTACACAGAATCTCGTAGATTACAATTTGCAATTAGACGGATGTACTGTTACTTCCTCTACTGTCAAAAATCTGGGTGTTATATTAGACAGTAACTTGTCTTTTGAAAATCATATTTCCCATGTTACAAAAACAGCATTCTTCCATCTTAGAAACATTGGCAAGCTACGAAACATGTTACCTGTTCCTGATGCAGAAAAGCTAGTTCATGCATTCATGACCTCTAGACTGGACTATTGTAATGCACTGCTAGGTGGTTGTCCTGCATCCTCAATAAACAAGCCACAGGTAGTCCAAAATGCAGCGGCTAGAGTCCTTACCAGGTCAAGAAAATATGATCATATTACCCCAATTCTACTGTTTCTGCACTGGCTACCTATTAAGTTCCGTATCAGTTACAAAATATTATTACTTACCTATAAGGCCCTTAATGGCTTAGCTCCTGCGTACCTAACTAGTCTTCTACCAAGCTACAACCCATCACGCTCCCTAAGGTCACAAAACCCTGGACTTTTGGTAGTACCTAGGATAGCAAAGTCCACTAAAGGAGGTAGAGCTTTTTCGCATTTGGCTCCCAAACTCTGGAATAGCCTTCCTGATAATGTTCGGGGTTCAGACACACTTCTTCTGTTTTAAATCTGGATTAAAAACACACCTCTTTGGCCAAGCATTCAAATAATGCATCTCATAATTTTGGACTGCAGTTATATCTGATCAGATGTGCATTATTATTCTTTAGCTTGGGTTAATCTAATTAATTTTACTTGGCTGGAACAGCAGCTACGCTAAATTATGTCTCTATTTGTTTTCTCTGCTTTGCCATGGGATTTACATCCCGTGGTAACTAGGATTTACACAAGCTCCAGTCTGGATCCAGAACACCTGAGAAGAGATGATGCCAACCCCTCAGAGGACCTCAGATGATGCTAACCCAGAGACAACATACAGAACTACCACATTTTGCTATAAGTTTGATTGCGTAATTGCTGTTAATAGTGTTAATCGTCTGTTTGTTTACGTCTTTTTTTGATTTTTCTGAACATTTCTGCCATATGCACATGAACTGACAGTCATCACTGATAAGCTACTACTAAATATTGTAGAAACTTAATTTTCTGTAAAGTTGCTTTGTAATGATTTGTATCGTAAAAAGCGCTATACAAATAAACTTGAATTGAATTGAATTGTACTGTCTGATTTCTAATTTGCCATTCATCTCTAAAATCCTGGAAAAGTGTGTTGCAACACAGGTCCATGAACATCTCTCTGATAATACTGTTTGAACATTTTCAATCTGGCTTCCGTCCCCACCACAGTACAGAGACTGGTCTTGTTAAAATCAGCTGACTCTGGTTTTGTAACCATACTTGTCCTTCTTGACCAGAGTGCAGCCTTTGATACCATCTCGAATAAGATACTCCTTGAAAGGTTTGTATTTATTGGGATCATTGGCACACCCCGTCCTGGTTTATGTCATATCTCTCTGGTCGCACTCAGTTCGTCCAACTTAAATCACTTATAATCGAGATCATCTACAGTTACTACTGGTGTTCCTCAGGGTTCTGTTTTGGGACCGCTTCTATTCATTAATTACTTACACTTGCTTGGTCACATGTTCAGGAAATATGGTATTCACTTTCACTGCTATACCGATGACACCCAGCTCTACCTGTCTTCTAAACCCCCTGACACTTTTCATCCACCTTCTTTATCCAGCAGTTTAGCTGAAATCAAAGACTTAATAGCAATAAAACTGAGGTCTTACATGTAGGCACAAGATCTATTCTTACCAAATCTGTTTTTCTGTGAATATTGATAAATATGCCATTTGTCCTTCTCCACAGGTTAAGAGTCTGGGTGTTATTCTGGATCACGCACTTTCGTTTGAAGCCCATATTAATAATATTACGTGTACTGCATACTTTCATCTGGGTAATATTAATTGTCTCCTTCCCTCACAATGAACAAAACTGCAACTCTCATCCATGCACTGGCTACTTCACCTTTTGATTATTGCAACGCTCTTCTTACTGGTATTCCTTCTAAACTTGTCCATAAACTTCAGCTGATTCAGGATTCTGGGGCTTGTGTTTTTACTAGAACTCCTTCTACTGTGCACATCTCACCAGCTCTCTGGCGACTACACTGGCTTCCAGTGAAGTACCACATTGATTTCAAAATTCGGCCTCTCACATTCAAGGCACTTCACAATCTCACTCCTCCGTACTTTACTGATCGTCTTCATATTTATACCCCTCCACGCACTCTGAGATCTCAACAAACTCACTCTCCCTGGTGTCACCACATAGAAGCTTAACTACCATGGGAGCTAGAACTTTTAGCCACGTGGCCCCTCGCCTATGGAACTCTCTCCCTCTCGAAATTCGTAATATCGACAGTCTGCATGTTTTCCTTTTTACCAAGGCTTTTTATGACCTATACTGTATTATACTGTTATGATGCATTTGTGTTTTTAAGTTGTTGTGATGCTAATGGGATTTGTTTATTGTTATTCATCTGTTTATTCTTTTAGACTATTGTTTGTTTGCTTGTATGGCGACCTTGAGTGTTATGAAAGGTGCCGTTAAATAAAATGCATTGTTATTATTATTTTTACTCCAGTCTTCAGTGTCATATGATCCTTCAGAAATCATTCTAATATGAAAATCATTCTAATATGATTTCTAAGATACCACTCATATATATGTCCATTGAAACCATAACACTTTTTTTCTAAAAACAAAACAAACAAAAAAACTTTTGTAACATTATAAATTTCTGTAGTGTCAATTTTGGACAATTTAATCCATATCTGCTATATAAACCTACTAATTTCTTACATTAATTTCTTACTAAAATCTTACATTAAACTTTTGAAGAGTAGTGTACATAAATAATAATAATAATAATAATAATAATAATAATAATAATAATAATAAACTTTATTTTATAAAGTGCCTTTAAAAGCAGCTTCTTAAAGCACTGAACACAATATAATCAATACAATAAAAAACAATACAAACTTAACAAGCAAATGCAAGTTTAAAAAAATATGTCTTAAGTTGAACCTTAAAAACATCATAATTCTGAGCGTCCCTTAGTTCAAGAGGCATAGAATTCCAAAGGACAGTAAGATAGAAAGAGAAAGCCTTATCACCCATAGATCTTAGACGTGTTTGAGGAACAACCAACAAGTTTGACTGAGAGGAACGCAATCTAGGACTAGGAGTGCATTGATGTAACAGTTCTGTAAGGTAATGTGGTGCTATTCCATGTAATGCTTTAAAAGTAGGCATCATGATTTTGAAATCCACTCCAAACCTGCCTGGGAGCCAGTACAAAGATTCTAACACTGCAGTAATATGACTGCCAATCCTAGTCCCAGTTAAAATCCTGGAGGCTGAATTTTGTACATATTGCAACTTATTAAGTGTAGATTTAGAAGCTCCAGCTAAAAGAGCATTACAATAATCTAACTGCTAGATGACAAAGGAATTTATTAGCATTTCCGCGACTGTAAAATTTAACATTGGACGCAATCTTGCGATATTTCTGAGGTGGTCTGAACACAGGTTTTAACAGTGCTGTGGACAAAAGAATCTAAAGACAGGTTGACATCAAAAATAACTCCAAGGTTCTTCACTCGACTCTGGATTTCCAAAACAGAGCCGTCAAGAGTCAGGGACAGACAACCAGCTTTAGAAATCTGATAACAGGAACCAATGAGCATAACTTCAGTTTTACCACTGTTCAAGCATAAGAAATTATTATCCAACCATATTTTAATCTCAGTAATGCAGTCAGACAAATAAGCAACGTCAAGGTGCTCATAAAGTTTTGATTGTATATAAGTCTGTGTGTCGTCATCATACAAATGGTAATGAAGGCCGAACGATCTCAAAAGGTGGTCTAAAGGTGACAAATAAATCTTAAAAAGTAAAGGACCTAAAACCGACCCCTGAGGGATGCCAGTTGAGACAGAACTATCTCAGACCTATAACCACCCATATAGAAATAAATACAAACACAATATAGGACACATGCACAAAAACACACAAAACAAGCCTTGTGCAATTTGAATGCTCAAGCAAGCCAGTATTGATATCAGTCTTGGCTGGTGGAATGTGTAGTGGCTAGTTTTCCACTTTGGTGGCTGGACAAAAAATACAAAATAAATAAATAAAAGGCTTGAAGCTTACAGGCCAACAAATTCCAGTGTCCACATTGTTGATTGTTCCAAACTTGAAGTAACATTCATTACAATTAAAAATAAAAATACAAAATGAAAAAGCAAAATCTCAATAAAGTAACGGATTGCAAAGTCAAAGTAGATTAGAGCTGGAGTCAGACAGAGAGGTTAAAGACGGTCACTTCCTGTTTCAACCACACCTTCCCCTCAAGTGAAGTCACAGGTCTTTTATCTCAGAGTCCTCGCATCTTCACCTTGGCCACTAGATGGGGTCAACTTAGATAACACATAGAAATAACAAAAAAATGCAACAAATTATCTTTGCATGAATCCTAAAGTATTATACTCCTACAGAAATTTTATTCTGTCATTGCATGAGAATGAGTTTTCAGCATGCGAAGCGACTCAAAACAAGCGTGACAAACTTTTGTAACACTTCAATGCTGCTCTGATTGTGTATCACTGTCGTTTTGCGCCCCATGACAGTGCTTTTAATGGCCAATGTGTCACAAAGGCATCATAAAAATTACAGCAGGACTAAATTGTGAATGAAGCGAGCTGCCTGAGGTCCTCACAACACAAGAATGTTAATGGCTATTTGCGGAATAAGCAGAGTTTTAAAGGTTTCTTCACTTCATAATACTGAAGTGGCGATAGGAGTCTGTAATTAGTTTATGTCATATCGCTTTGACACTTGAGCAAGAGCCAAGTGTTTTTAAACCTCTATCTAGACTACAAACCCTGTCAATATTGTGCGCTGTTGAAAAAAACAAGGTGGTTTTTATAGGCGGATTACTTCAGATTTTGTGGCGTCCCACAAATTCAGTGACGTCTGACTGCGGTGATGCTGGATGCAGACATCTTTATTCCTGACTCAAACGTTACTGAAGCTAATGATCTGAATCCAATGAGCTTCCAACTTCAAATCTAAATATTATCCTTGCTCTTGTTCCATTTTTTCTCCATGCAAAAGTTAAAAACATAATTTTTGTCATCATAACACACACTGGCTGTTGCGTGAGGTGAGTTGACTGGTGATCGCTACATGGATGAATCCGTAAGTGGACTAGTGATTTACAGCACCTCTGAGCTTCTCTGATGTACCACAAATCTCCTTCTCCACAAAAACACACGGCGTGATTCACAGGAAATACTGTATGACAGAGAAATCCTTCCACTTAATGCCTTGGTAAACCAAGAGCTACTGTGGATCCCTTTGCTTCAAGGATTTTGTGTGAGTGACATCTGAGCAGGATTATTATCATTAACTAAAACAATAAAAAAAATACTGAAAAATAAATAAATAAAAAAGCTGAAGTTAAATAACTTAAAACTAAAACTCAATAAAAACTATAGACATTTAAAAAAAAATGACAAAAACACAACAAAATAATAAAACTTTAAAATTAAAATTAAAAATAAAAATAAAAAAATTAAATAAAATAAAATATAAAAAAATGTAAATTTATTTAAACTAGTTGCCAAGGTTATATTACTAACTAAAACTTACTAAAAAACTATATATATATAGTTTTTTTTATGAATGAATATGAATGAAAAAAAAAAAATATTATAAATATAAAAATATAATATATATAGAATTTTAAAATATAATTTTTTTTTTAATATTGTTTTTAATTATAATACTACATCAATAATACTAAAATAACACTGCATCTGTTATGTTTTTTTGTTTAATATTATGAATGAATTTATTTATTGTTTATATAATTTTTTTTTTTTTTTTGTTAATATTATAACAGTTTTAATTTTTGTTTTATTTTTTTTCAAATTAAAACAATTAAATGAAATATTACATTTTCAGTTTTGTAAAGAAACACATGTGTAGGCACAATGTATACTTGCATTTCAAGCATCTACACAAAACCCAACAGGCTTTTAAGATCCAGAAAAAATGTGCATCCAGACTTTTCACATATAGTATACAGATGAATATTAGCAATAATAAAAATAATATGGTGTATCTCCCACCTGGTGGCCATGATATGGGCAGAGCGGCCCGGCCGTGGCACGCCTCTTCCTCATGATGCCAGTGTTGGGCAAACTCACAGATCAGTCCGTCTGGCTGCTGTACTGTCTTTAGTGGACAGTGAATGTGTATGTTTGTGTATGTGCGCATGTGTGTGAAGTCCACAGCTCACACACGAGTCTCAGCTGCACTGCTGCTGTCAGATACTGCAGGTGCTCCACACACCACAGGAAGCATTTATATTGAAAATAGCCTGTTGCTAAGTGACAGCAGGGCAAAGAGCATTACCTCAGGGCCCACACAATAAATAGTTGTTTGGGCTAAATTGGTCAACAAAAATGCCTTTCCACTCCTTCACAATTTTTTATGAAGCAGAGGCACTTGATAGTTTCTCTGAAGGGACGTTCAAGCTGACAGTGCATTTGCAGCAGCAAAGTAACCTTTGGTTACTTAAACTTTTGGTTATTGGTCATATAGTTTCAATGAGAGTTAGGGATTTCCAGGAACATGACTGACAGTGACAACATGATGATGAACAGGTCCAGCACCGGATGTGATAAAGCTGAGAAAATTTGTTTGTGCAAATGAGCAGTGACACAATGTGTCACTAAGAAGTCACTAAAAAGCCACAAAACCAATCAGAAACCTGTATCAATCATATTTCTCCCAATATAAAACAATAATTATAATGCATAAAAAAATATATTATAGTATTTATACATTATGGTACCATTTTAAAATAAATTTTAATAGAATTTTGTGGTTGAAATATATAACATACTGCAATATATTTTATTAAAATATAACAAAATATAATATCTTATTTCTTTTCACCAGAAATGAAAAAAATTATATATATAACATTTACATTTAAGCATTTATACATTATCATACCATTTTATTGGAATTTTATAATATAATATATTATGCCAATATATAATTTCATATTTCTTTTCACCGCAAAATATGAATATATTTATATTCAATATTTAATTTTATATACTGCTATTAATTATATTTATGTATTACTATAATGCACAAAAATGATAAAATTACAAAATGTATATAAAGTATTTATACAATATGGTACCACTTTGCACTCTCAAATTCATCCAGATTTTAATTAAAATAACTGCAGTAATTATTTATTGTACAGTAATAGGAATCTAATAAAAAATAGCTAAATTTGCTAAATCACTCATTTTAATTTAATTAAAATTATAATGTTTACATGCAATACAGTAATATGACTTTTGTGGTTTAAATGTATTATATTATATTTCCTTTTTTTATTTGGGAAAAATATAATGTGAACATGTTCTTTTGTTCGAAAAGTATACGTAAAAGAGCAGTGACGTAACGTGGCGGCTGCTAATGAGAGTGAAGGCAACTGCACACAAACACCAACAATAAAGCCACATGGGAGAAGCAGTGCACCCTGGGAAAGGTACGAGGAAGAGACGGGTCTCCTGAGGTCCACACACTCACTCTCTCTCCACGTCAAGGGTCACAGGTTCAACCGTCAGCCGTGTTTGCACTACTCCACACCTTTATCAGGCACTGGATCCTGGAGATGGCTGCTTTCCACAGATCAATGAGAGGAAAGCAGGCAGAAATCAAGCACACGATTGGCTGCACTTTGAAAGCTTGTGGGTGAACGAGAACTTTGAAGTGCTAATCGGTGTTTCATGTGGCAAATACGAGACAGAGACAAGAGAAAACCAAGTCCCTTAATTGACTAATGATAAAACAACTGGCTAATTAGAAAAGAGCAAGCTCTGTAAGCTCTCAAACACACACACACACAAACACACACACATCTGAGCATCATGTGTGTCTGAATATGGCTGTGAAGCAGAAAGAGCAGCATCGATCTTCAGCGGGAGGATATCCTTCTGATAAGAAGGCTTAGACACTGAACACACACACACACGCCTCCTACTATTCATTTTCCTGAAATCCAGACACTTCTAGTTATGCAAGCTTGATCACTGTGTACCACATACTGCACTGGCAGAATTGTCACATAAGATGCTACAGACCACATTAATCGTAAACCATCTACTTCTATAGTCAGTTTTCACCAGAACGTTTTACTTTTACTGTCAGAGCGGAAAACAGTTTGAAGAAAATCGTATTAAGTTTGTTAAAGTTAGTCGATTTCATGTTTTCAGGAGCCCCATAAAACATCTAATAATATAAATAAAATATTAATTACATAGAATATAATAATTGAATATATGTGTTGATATGTATCATAAATTATTATAATATAAAAAATAAGATTGTTTTCTGAATGTGTGTGTGTATATATAGACACATTCATATACGTGAATATAATCTAAATTATTAAATTATTATTAAAAATCATTCTTTCATAAGTCTACTGTATACAATAAAATAATATAATATTATTTATCTAAATATCTAAATAGTTTTATTTAATTTTTTTTATAATTATTAAATAATTTTTTGAATGATTTTTTATTTGTTAATTTTTATGTTTTTTTTTTTTTTGTTTTAGTTATTTTGGTTAAAAGAGTAAAAAAAAAATTAAGCTGAAATACATTTAAAAAATATATTTTATTTTATATCAGTTAACGCTTATTTTATTATTAGTTAAAGTTAACGTTTATTTCAAATAAGATTTTTTGCATTCCCATTGGAGAATGCATAAATGGAGTAGTGCATTAGCGGAACCTACGTTTAAAGCTCGGTATCTTCACCATTTGTTACTGCTGCATGTACAACAGGACCAAACACTGCGTTTGCATACATAAACACACATACAAGACGCTCACTAAGAATATCGATTCCATTCACACAAGTGTTCTTTCCTCCTGTGCATTGTTTCACTATCAGTTCATGGCCTTGCACTTCTCCCAAGGCCCAGTGCATTATGGGAAGGGCCCTCACTGGCCCAGCATGCTCTGACAGCTCTATTGTGATACACACTGACTGACAGCTGATTTCTAAGGTCATGTTCAGCCTCATGTAAGGCCTGACGTGTATGCATGTAAGCACCTAATAGTCTTAACTGCTGTCTGGCAGTCTAGCTTTACCTCAGTGGACGGACGGCCGCTAATGCTACGGATGGAAGCACCATCCTTCTGATGGGCCGCGATGCCACGCCGCAGAGAGACTCGACGGAAAGAAAAGGACTCAAGAGCTTCCTCTCTGTCGCAGGCAAAGGCAGAAATAGGTGGAGGTTAAACTGCTGGGAATGAATGAAGCACCGAGGGACAAACGCACAGGCATGGAGAACAGAAACACGTCAGTACAGACGTCACGCTACTCCCTGCTCTCACCCAGCCGTGAAGAGAACTAGATAAAAGTGAAAACATATTTGCATACTGTATGTGTGCGCGCACATACACACACACATGCTGGGGAACTCAAGAATAAAAAACAGACAAAATAATCATTCCTTCTGTCATTCTGGGTCATCATGCCATCATAACCCACGGAGTAATAAATTATCCATTATATATAAAATTGATAATATTTTATGATAAGATCCCATTAGTTGACAAATAAGATTAACTAACAATGACAATACATTAGTTAGTTCATTGTTAACTCAGGTCTATTGAACAATGTTAACAGAATCAACTTTTAATTTTAATAATACATTAGTAAATGCTGAAATGCTGAAATATTCTTTTAACTGAATTTTCTTGTTTCCAATATAATTTTTAACCCGGGTACATTATTATTATATCATTTTCTTAAAAATATTCTTTTAACTGATAATCATTTCATTTATCTTGTTTCCAATATAATTTTTAATCCGGGTACATTATTATTATTATTATCATTATTATAGAACATAGTAATAATATTACATTAAAAAGTACACACAAGTAGTTAACTCCAAAGATGGGATCTTTAAAAAAAATTTTATAAAAAAAAAATACATTTCACAAGAGACCAAACAGAGATTTATAGTACTTCACCATAGATGCACCTTTTTTATATATATATATATATATATATATATATATATATATATATATGGCTTTTATAATTAGCACATGTGTACACATCCAAATTAATCATTCCTTCTGTCATTCTGGGTCTTATGTCATCAAATGTATCTAATATATTAAATAAAATATTATGCATTTTTATATATATATATATATATATATATATATATATATATATATATATATATATATATATATATATATATATATATATATATATAGTAAAAAATATTTTAGGTTTTTCCAGTTTCTTTCATCTAGGTACAGTAGTTATTTTTTTACATTTTGTATTATTTTATTTTTATTTTTTATTAAAGAAAAGTAAAGTCACTAAAGTCCTAGATAGAATTTAAAAATAAAAAATAAAACATTCACAACATGCCAAACACAGATTCATAATACTTTAGAATAGACAGACATTTTATCCTGGCAGTTCTTTACCAACATCATCCTCCAGAAAGTGACATCTTTTTGGTGGGAAAACATATTTTAGCATGAAAGAATGTTTCTGATGCACAACCTTAAATTCCACAAGCATATTAATTTTTTGAAGTTGTAGAGTTCTAAGGAGATGATTTCACTAGGATGTTTAATAGACCTCATATCCCAGTTACAAGCACAGGGTCACTCACAGGTCACCAACTCACAGACTCATTTACATTGTATTCATAATGATTAATAAGAGATCTAGCAACAAAACAAACAACCCACAGGCCCCACTTTCACCCCAAAATCAAAAGAATAGATTAGAAATTATATTTTGCATAAAGAACACTTCTGCACGATTAAGACTTGCTAGCGTGAGACATTATTTTCTTGATAGTAAAGCAAAAACTAACTGCAATGCTACAGTAGCAAATATACTAGAGTGAAAATGATTTCACCACCAATTTTTTTGTGTATTTTTTTTTCAATGATTCTTCATCAACAATTATTATTATTATTATTTTTAATAAACTTGAATAAGCATAACTAAAAGGCAGTTTGACAAATATTATCATGATGAATAAACAACTTATGCATTATCATATTACAGTAAGAAACTTTTTTAAATTTTGGTAGTAAAATGCATAATTGTTTATAAAATAATGTCACAAGGCACCTTAATAGCTCTAAAATAGGCTTAATTTTCTTTAAGTAAAAAACAATTTTCTATTTTTTTTCTTCTGGAAATTTTGGGAGAAATATGCTTAATTGTTTTGAAAATAAAGTCACAAGGCAAATATAACCTAAAACAGGCTTTATTTTCTTTTATTATTATTATTAATAATAATAATTATATATGTGATGAAATATGACCCAGATGTGTTCTTTCAGATTCACTCTCAGACATCCATCAGCTCTTTTTCAATCATCCAGACACTGACCTGAGATCCTCGGGCACTTCTTTTGTGGTCCCATTCCTGCTGTGGGAGCATCTGTGGACAGACAGACGGGATGTTAGAGTCACACACACATGACGCTGCAGCACATATTCCATTCACCATTCAGCATCTAGTGAGGTTACGCGCACTACCTCGCTCACTAAAAATACAGCACAGAGAGAGAGAGAGAGAGAGAGAGAGAGAGAGAGAGAGAGAGAGAGAGAGAGAGAGAGAGAGGAAGTATCAGGGCTCCAGGGATTCCTCTCTCTCTCGCTCTCTCTCTCTCACACACACTTTCCATTTTGTTCAGTGACACACGCTCATAATTCAATTTCACAGTCAGGCTGCCTTTACTCGCCGCTCTTCACCACTTAACAGCTTCTCAAAGGTTGTAAACTTTGCACACTCTAATTAACAGACAGTAGGAGGTTCCCGCAGGCGGCAAAAAACAGGCCTCGTTGGCTCGAGAGTCGCACGTAAAAACATGTCGGATGCAACTGAATAGCACCCTGTCTGAGAAACACCAGAGGACGAGATGCTGGGGAGTGCGGGACGCCCTTTCAACCCCACTGAAATAGCCTTAGGACTCGAGCCTGGGAAACTGGACTTTTATAAATAAAATGCAGAATATTTTTCTTTGGTTTGAAGGGAGAGGAAGCCAAACAAATGGCATTCTGGCTGGGTTTATTGTATACAGCGGGACAGGCTGTAAATCAAGGTACTTGCTTCCACATCGGCCACTCTCAGACCTGTCAGCTCGCTGGTACACGATGTGACCTGGCACCGCATGGAAACGCCACGGACATGACAGGAGCATTTACAGCTGGAGAATATCTTAATAACTTTAAATATATTCTCCCAAGTTGAGGGAAACAGTCAAAAGACAAAAGCAATAGTTCACATTTGATACATATGTAATCTGCACTATATATATATAAAAATGTGAGATTTCTGGTAAAAAAGTAAAATAAAAATGCAACTGTGCTTGCCAAAACGTTACCATGAAAAGTATGGTACTGACATTTTAGGTTTTCGGATTAAACTTTACATCTAACAAAATTTGCATCTAAAAAACTTTTATTTTAAATAATTATAAACATATATAAATTGTTATTTTTGTAATCCATGTTGGATTTAATATTTAATATTTTTATTTATTTATTTTGGAGTTATTTTAGATCAATGGACATTTTTGATCATATATATAAAAAATCCAAAGTCCAATGTACAATGACAACAATAATAACATTTACAATAATAATGTTATTATTATTATTATTATTATTTATATTTAATGTTATTAAAATAATTTTATAATGATATTCAATTTATTATAAAATATACTGAACTGTATTGAGCGAATTGAACTTTACAGTAAATTTACACTAAAAATCTTTTTATATATTTTATATATTTGTTTTAGATCTATTTATGGATATTTTAATCAAATATAACAAAATAAAAAATAGTATTTAATAAAAAATATATTTTAGAGTTTCATAATAATAATAATAATAATAATATTAATAATTTTGATTTAATAGATTAAATATCATAATGATATTATAATATATTATTATAAAAATATATTGAACTATATTATTCTATTGAAGTACTAAAATCTGTTTTGTACCTTTATATCACAGACAACCATCAAAAAAAACAACAACAATAAAGTCATGTCATTATTCAAAGTAGGATTTCACAAGTGGAGGAAAATACTAATATTAAAGATGCACATTATACGTAAAAAAACAATACATGACACTAAAATAATGCAATAAACATAAATTAAACAAGATACCCTAATGTAAATAAGTGATTAGAAAAAAACTAAGTAACTAAAAGATGACTTGCTCTTCTCAATCTTGAAATATGTTTTTCTTTGCACATCTGAAGTAAGTACCATGGTACATGAATATGGTATCATGATACAAGCACTGTACTTTTCTGAAAGTTTTCTTTCTGTCTTTCACACAGCAGCACGATATTTTGACAGGCTGGAAATGGTTCTGTCGTTAACTCTGTGTCAATCAGAGGAATCTCGGCCGGGTTACATAATGTTACGTAAAGGCTCTCTGGCCGAGGGTCAAGCCGTGTCCTCGACTGCAGCTTCAGGAAACCAATGACTGTCATTCATGACATTGCCATCATGCATTCATTCATTAGTTCATTTGCTTTTCAGGCTCTAAAGAGGCCTACAACACAGTGCTGTTTCTATTCATACATAAGGATGATTCACCAACCATTTGTTCTTTTAGACTGGTTTCGCAATAAAACTACAAGGTTATATTTTGAAGCAATACATGAACAATTATCCGTGCAACAAACACATTCAAAATTTCAGTTAGAGTGATATTATTAAACAGGAACTTTATATTAAAAGCAAAAACAAATTGGTTCATTAAACAAATCATTTGAACAAACCGATAATATAAAAATAATCAGATTTCACTAGGGGATGGAGTATAGCTTAAAGGAATAGTTGACTCAAACTTGAAAATTTGCTGAAAATGTACTCACCCTTAGGTCATACAAGATGTAGATGAGTTTGTTTCTTCATTGAAAGATTTGAAGTTTGAAGTTAAATGCATCTTAATGATCGATTTCTTCAAAAACACACAGCATTTGGCTTCTCAAGACATTAACTGATGGACCGGAGTGCTGTGGGTTACTTGTGGATTATTGTGATGTTTTTATCAGCTGTTTGGACTCTCATTCTGACGGCACCCATTCACTGCAGAGGATCCATTGGTGAGCAAGTGATGCAGTGTTACATTTCTCCAAATCTTTTACGATGAAGAAAAACTCATCGTCTACATCTTGGATGGCCTGAGGGTGAATATTTTCAGCAAATTTTCATTTTTAGATTAACTATTTCTTTTTTAAGTGGTTTTTTTGTGAGTTTTTTTTAAAAAACAAATATATATTATATATATACACATGCTTTCTGTTTTTGTTTTGTGAATTTTTATATAGTCGGAATATAAAAAAAAGTGTAGTTTTTTAATAGGCAAGTGATTTTAGTTAAGATCAAGCTTAAGGACAGGTGTATCTGCAGTCACAACAAAACACCTTCAGCAGGCAATAACTTCCGCTAGGACAAGACACACTTTCAGACGGCTTCCCGAGAGAAACACTTCTTTGAAAAGTCAACACGGCACAGGCAAAGCCTCGAGGTTTTCCGAAAACCTGCCAGCCTTTCTGGTCTGGGGTTTATTTCACCGAAACGGCAGTGTGGCATTTAGCTGCTATATTAATAACAGAGCCTGACATAGATCCACCCTCATCTACCGCTGTTAAAATCATTAAACTATTCATAAAACACAGGAGGATGGGCAGAGGAGAGATTTTCCAAGGTATTTCAAAGGCTTTCCTGCTCGCCGCAGCCAACGCCGTCACTCACTCAAATCTGCCTTTATTTACAGATAACTGAACCATTACTTTACTTGCCCTCCATTTAAAATATTTGCAAACACAAAACAGCACTGAAAATTGGATTTAACAGCATCTTCACAAATATTTATCTTCCCCGCTACAAAAGCGACGCTCACTAGAGAGGATTTCTCAAGGGACCGACACTAACGGACCGTGTTAATGAGATTTCTCTTTATTCAGACGTCATTGTAGCGAGGACAGAAAATAATCTGCCATTAATAACCGAGCTCTCCATTTTCTAAGTGAAAAGGGTGAATGGAGGAGAACTAGTCGTGACAGAGAGGCGCAGCTCTCAGAGGACTAAGTGACAGATGAAGCAATCCTCATAATAAGGTGCATGATGCAGCAGCGCTTTAATATTGCATGAACGAGCTCCAGCCGGCAGTCCTGCTAGCAGAAAAGAAAGACTCACTCTTCCCGCTTTCTATTTCTCCATCTCTCCAGTTGTGTTCAGAACGACATACTACCCCTCCACTGCTATTTCTGCATGCTGTGCACAGTGTGTGAATTTTTTCTATGAATGGAGTACCTGGCATGTAGTATGCACTAACTCTAAACTATCTTTTTAATGGCAAAATAAGTTTTTTTTAAATTCTACATTGGATTAAATAATCCATAAGTACAGATACCCCCCCCACCCCCCACAAAAAAATATATAACATTATTTATCATATATAATTTAATTATTTCTTCTTCTGATTACATGTCATTTAAAAGACTCTGAAGTATCTTTTTATTGATATTTTTAATGATCAGTTTATATTATTATGTAATATTTAAAACACCTAATATAATAATAATAATAATAATAATAATAATAATAATTATTATTATTATTATTGTTTTTTATTTTACATAGGGATATAAATGCAGAATTGGAGTCCTATATCTTGTTAAATAAATCAAGAGACACTAATGTATCTTTTTATTTTTTCTACATTGGATTAAAAAAAAACATACACTATAAAATATTGTATTATAATTATTATTATATTGTATTATATTATTTTGGGACTTCAAAGTATATTTTTATTGGCAGTTTTACAATTCTACATTTGTTAAAAATAACCATAAATAGATCTAAATACAACCCAAAATAAACAAACACAAAATAAAATAATTTATATGTTTATAACTATATATATATATATATATATATATATATATATATATATATATATATATATATATTTCCTGTTCTGAAAAAAAAAGCATAGGTCTTTTGACACATTTTCACATTCTCGGTTTATAAAACAGCAAGGGGTATGCAGCATAGTATGCTGTAAGCATTACACTAGTCTTCCATTCAGGATGTTTTTTGGAAATCTGTGTCAGGATCACGTGACCTCCCTCAGCCGAAATCAGGACTTGAGATGCATCTCTCAGCCATTACGCTGCTAATGTGCTTTTAATAATGTAGAGACTGTGGGTGAGCTGGAAATCCCACAGGACTGATGCAGCCCAGAGCTAGAGTACCACTCGCTTTTTTCACAATGATTCATTCATATCCCGCGCGTTCACGAGTTACTCCACACACACACACACACACACACACACACACACACACACACACACACACACACACACACACCTGTTGTCTACCGCATCATTTAAATGAGCCGTTCAATTGTTGAGAGGATAAAAAGTCGCAAATATGTCTTTATTTGTGCATCTGCACGCTATGAAATGTCTGTGCACAAAGATCGTAAAGGGAAATGTCTTGTCTCTGCGATGAAAAATGAATAATAGCCTCCATCCAATCCAGGCTGTCAGCAGTCGCTCCGCATTTCAGCTCTGGCTGGATTCAGCACAAATTACGCTCACTTTTAAATAAGGCTGGATTTTCAGTGAACTATGCTTCTCTTTTGGCACTTTTTTGTCTCTTGTTGTGCTTGCTTAGTTGATTTTGTTTGCTGATGCTGTTTTTTGTGTCCTGCAGGTGGCGCAGTAAATCAATCCTAATGGTGCCAGAGGAATTACTGTGAGATAAACACTGCTGAGCTGCCAAAACACTTTAGAAAGGAAAACAGAGAAACAGATATATACATGTAGACCACTCCCATATAGATGCATCTTAATATAGTACAAATCTTAATAATTAAACATCTGCATGCAGACTATTTTGGAAAGATCTCAGTTTAGTTATTGTTATTGTTAGTGTTCATACTACTTATATTCATATCACAGACTGTATTACTGCCATAATCTGACATTTTTTAGGGAATAAAGCAGGATATTCAACAAGAAAATATGCAAGGAATGTGAATTAAGAAATTAAATTGGGTCATTTTTAAACATTTGTTATCAGAAAATAAATAAATAAATAAATAAAAATTGCATTTTATCAAGAAAAGCAATATATACATGAAAATCGCTCTCACAAAGATGCATCTGAATATATTCTACATAATAATAATTAAATATTTGCATTGACAATATTTTGGTAAGATCTCAGTTTATTTAATGTTACTTTTAATAGTTATAATATGCACATCATAAACTTGTAAAAGTTAACACAAAACCTGTTTTACATATTTTAGACTAAAGCAGGATATTCAACAAGAAAGTATGTAAAGGACATGCATTAAGGATGGGTTTGAAGGACATGCATTTTTAGACAGATATGATAGATTTGTTGCCATATTATTTGCTATAAGAATTGTTCATCATTAAAAGAAATGCATTTTAGTAAGGAAAGCAATATGCATCTGAATAAATTCCAAATCACAATAATTAAATGTTTGCATTGACAATATTTTGGAAAGATCTCAGTTTAGTTAATGTTAGAGTTAATACTAATAATACGGATATCACAAAGAAAGTGAACACAAAACTTGTTTTACTGCCTTAATCTGGCATATTTTAGAGAATAAAGCAAATATGTAAGGACCGTGCAGTAAAACAGTCAATCCGGGGTTTAGGATATAATGTTGGATAATAAACATGAATGAGAGAAGTTGCATTCAGACATTACCAGAATTGTTAGGTAATGATAAATCTTTAAGATCTTAAATTCCAATTAGTAAAAAGTGAACATAAATTGTTTTACTGCCACAATCCAACACATCGTAGAGAATAACGCAGGATATTCAACAAGAAAATATGTAAGGAACATGCATTAAAAAATTAATTGGGCCATTTTTTAGACAGACAGACATTTTTATCATTTAATTTGCTAAAATAATGAAAACTGCATTTTAAAAAGAAAAGCAATATATAGATATAGACTACACTATAGAATCCACAAGAAACATGCATTAAAGTAAGTCAAGCCGTTTTTTTGTATTTTTTTATTTTATGTTCACTTTCATGAACATGAAATAAAAATTAATAAAGCTGCAATTGAGGCATTCCAGTCAGCCTTAACTGATTAACATTTATGCATTTGGCAGACGCTTTTATCCAAAGCGACTTACAATGCAGTTCAATTGATAAGTAATGAAGTATTTTATAGCAATCTTTCAGATCACAGCATGAAATTGAGCAACACAATGATCAATGACACTGGCATTAGTCACAACAATCATTTTCTGCTCTGTTAAAAAACAGCCTAAATATTTGCTTAAAGATGACAGCAGCTAAACAAAGTCCTATGGATGCGGTCAGTGCGATAATGACTTTTCAGTGTCTGTTCTAGGTCACTGGGCCTGACTGGCGGTGGACATCCCTGTGCGCCTGTGAAAACATATCTCTGTCAGCTACGGTCCGCTCTGTCTGCTGCTCCGCGCACCAGGGATTCAGTCCACACAACCGGCCTAAAGACAAAAACAAGAGAGCTGGACAGGAAATGCTTGGCCTCCCCTGAGACCTTGACCTCTGACCCGACTCAGATCCAGTCCCAGAGGTTCGGCGGAGGGGTGTTGGGTAAAAGACCCTGGAGAAGGAGTTTTAGGTTTCCAGGAAAAGAAAGACAAAAGCATTGGCCAGACAAACCTTTATACTGCCAGAACGTTTGAGGCCAGAGCTAAAATCGAGAGAAAGTACGATAGATAGAACAATAGAGCGACAGGCAGAAGGATAGCGTGATAGACAGAACAATAGAATGATAGATGTACAGTATGGATGGAACGAACAATAGAAAGAATGATAGATGAATGGATGGATAGAAAGAAAGATAGACAGACTGAACGAACGATTGAATATTGGTTGATTGGATGGAATGAACAATAGATAGACAGATTAGATATAGATAGATAGATAGATAGATAGATAGATAGATAGATAGATAGATAGAAAGATAGATAGATAGATAGATAGATATATAGATAGATAGATAGATTAAATGACAAAACGATAGAATATTAATTTTCAGTACTACATAAAAAAATCTCTTATTTTTTAATATTTCATTCATATTATATTTCTACAGAATTAAAAAAATCTCACGTTCACGCTGAACCTCCCTCATCATTAAGTCCACATGCTAATCATAGTGAGGATGTCTGGCTAAAACACGTTACAGCAATAAATCACCTACTGTATTTGCTATTTGACTCAGCTCAGCCACAACTCCAGCCAAACTTCTCTGTCACACTTGCGTCACTCTCCAGGAAGGCCAGATTTACAATTTGTATCAATACGCATCAGGAATTAGCCAACTGCTTAGCAAAGATGAAAACTTTTTTTTTTTAAAGAAAGAAAGGCTGACTTCACTTCAGCACAATGTCTTTCAATGTTGACCGTGGACTCGCACAGCTAACCTACATTGTAAAAGTCGACACATTCCAAGCCGTTTGCAGTTTGCGTGCAACTTTGCACAAACCCCCTGGCTGTGCTGCACAACTTTTAATGACGCCAAGAGTTTGACTGCTTAAAGGTATCCTTCAGTGCCACAAGGGCCGCTGTTTAAACCCGCTGAACGGCTCCACACTGTAACCCTCTGTGCTCCAGTCAAAGCGGCCAGAGGAACAAATTGCTCCCCAGGACTCCATTTTCTGTTTTTTAGCTGTACGGAACCACAACAGCGTTAACACCATATCATTACATGTTACACAGCATGAGCAATGGAATGGCCTGAGCTAACGGGACCGCATGCACTGAGCCATAAAACCTCAGAAAAGACACAAGCGGCAGTGACGTTTGGCAGCGCGGGGCCATTTGCAGAACAAAGAGCCATTCGGTTCAAACTACACCATGCGGTAGTACGACACGCAGCACTGACAGAGCAATGATTAAGTTTACTCGCCGCTTCCTTATATATTCTCGGGGCTGTGAGACTGTCAAGTAAAGGCTATTAGAGGCCACTTTGCAGTGACCAGATGAAGGATTTCATCTCTCTGAGGTGTAATTGACTGTATTTAGGATGATGGGATTGTGAGCAGTAGCTCGGATCTGCTTATGGTGGCTGCTGGTTGTCAAGCTGATATGACCCACGTTTTGGAAATGTCAGGTTTGTAATGGATGAAATGGCGATTGGCGATTGGCGATTGGCGATTCTAGACAGGGATGGCTTGAAAATGAGCTTGATGAAACCTTCTGCATGCTCAGTTTTGACTGACGGACACTCGGAGATGCATCAACACCTCTTGACGGATCTATGTGTGTGTGACAGAGAAAAAGACAGACAAAATGTGTGTCGACATCATTATTAGCCCTGGTTAGCGAGCTAATAGAGGAGAACAGACACTGTAAATTGCTATCCTTCATTTTGTTCACGTCACTGCTTTGTTAAATGTCTGATAAAGAATGTAAAATAAAAGTAAATAAATATAAATATGAATATCAATACACTGAACAAAATTATAAACGCAACACTTTTGTTTTTGCCCCCATTTTTCATGAGCTGAACTCAAAGATCTAAAACTTTTTCTATGTACACAAAAGGATAATTTCTCTCAAATATTGTTCACAAATCTGTCTAAATCTGTGTTAGTGAGCACTTCTCCTTTGCCGAGATAATCCATCCACTTCACAGTTGTGGCATATCAAGATGCTGATTAGACAGCGTGATTATTGCACAGGTGTGCCTTAGGGTGGCCACAATAAAAGGCCACTTTAAAATGTGCAGTTTTATCACACAGCACAATGCTACAGATGTCACACGTTTTGAGGGAGCGTGCAATTGGCATGCTGACTGCAGGAATGTCCACCAGAGCTGTTGTCCATGAATTGAATGTTCATTCTCTACCATAATCGTCTCCAAAAGGCATTTCAGAGAATTTGGCAGTACATCCAACCGGCTTCACAACCGCAGACCATGTGTAACCACACCCCAGCCAAGGACCACAACATCCAGCATCTTCACCTCCAAGATCGTCTGAGACCAGCCACAAGGACAGCTGCTGCAACAATCGGTTTGCATAACCAAAGAAGGTTTTCTACACAAACTGTCAGAAACCGTCTCAGGGAAACTCATCTGCATGCTTGGGGTCCTCATCGGGGTCTCGACCTGACTCCAGTTCGTCGTCGTAACTGACTTGAGTGGGTAAATGCTCACATTCGATGGCACTTTGGAGAGGTGTTATCTTCATGGATGAATCCTAATTTTCACTGTACAGGGCAGATGGCAGACAGCGTGTATGGCGTCGTGTGGGTGAGTGGTTTGCTGATGTCAATGTTGTGGACTGAGTGGCCCATGGTGGCGGTGGGGTTATGGTATGGGCAGGCGTATGTTATGGACAATGAACACAGGTGCATTTTATTGATGGCATTCTGAATGCACAGAGATACCGTGATGAGATCCTAGGGCCATTGTTGTGCCATTCATCCACGACCATCACCACAACATCACCATGTTGCAGCATGATAATGCAAGGCCCCATGTTGCAAGGATCTGTACACAATTCCTGGAAGCTGAAAACATCCCAGTTCTTGCATGGCCAGCATACTCACCGGACATGTCACCCACTGAGCATGTTTGGGATGTTCTGGATCAAGGTATACGACAGCATGTTCCAGTTCCTGCCAATATCCAGCAACTTCACACAGCCATTGAAGAGGAGAGGACCAACATTCCACAGGCCACAATCAAGAACCTGATCAACTCTATGCGAAGGAGATGCGGTGTACTGCATGAGGCAAATGGTGGTCACTCCCCCCCCTCCCCAATACAGTAAAACTGCACATTTTAGAGTGGCTTTTTATTGTGGCCAGCCTAAGGCACACCTGTGCAATAATCATGCTGTCTAATCAGCATCTTGATATGCCACACCTGTGAGGTAGATGGATTATCTGAGCAAAGGATAAGTGCTCACTAACACAGATTTAGACAGATTTGTGAACAATATTTGAAAGAAATAGGGCTTTTGTGTACATCGAAAAAGTTTTAGATCTTTGAGTTCAGCTCATGAAAAATGGGGGCAAAAACAAAAGTGTTGCGATTATAATTTTGTTCAGTATATATATATATACATATATATATATATATATATATATATATATATACATACACATATCAGAATCAGAATCAGAAAGAGCTTTATTGCCAAGTATGCTTGCGCATACAAGGAATTTGTTTTAGTGAGATAAGCTTCCAGTACACAGGGACAACAACAACACACAGGCAAAAAAAAAAAAAAAAAAGAAAGGAAATATAATTAGACAAATATTGCAAACAAATCGAATGAATAAAATTGTATGAACAGTTGTGCTATAGATGATAAAAAGGAATAGAATAGAGTGAGATGCAGGGATGTACTAGGATGGAGGTGGTGACAAATAAAAATAAGGATATTGCACATTTTTTATTGCATAAGTGGGGAACATTTTACTGTTCATGAGGTAGATTGCCTGGGGGAAGAAACTGTTCTTGTGCCTGGCTGTCCTGGTATTTGTGGCTCTGAAGCGCCGGCCAGATGGCAAAAGTTCAAAAAGGGGATAACTTGGATATGAGGGATCCACTTGGATGTGAGGTACACAGTATATGTGAGATATACATACATGCATACATATACACACATAGAATACTGTATATAATCAATCAATTAATAAGTCAACAAATGGGGAAACAGAAAATAATAAACTACCAACAAGACAGAAGATCTCTCTCCCACCCCAAACCCTCAGATCTCAATTGGGTGAACTATTTCTTTAATCTATTTCAAAGAGCGTCCATTAAAACAAGCCTTCTGAAAAGAGACATGCTGTTGAGTTTACTGTTAAACTTGTGTAGGTGAGGACAAGTAAACAGCCCTATTTATTGACACACGTTCAGGTTGGTTCACTTACACACACACACACACACACACACACACACACAGACACACACACACACACACACACACACACACACACACACAGTCATAAAGAATCCTGTTCAAGATGGTGTTGGTTCCAACAAACTCATGCTGGACCACCCAGCACTGTATATGCTAACCGCTGTGAGTTACAGCACATAAATATGGCATCCAACCTCAGTGACAAACTGGCCGGCGGCTCTTCAAGAGGTGACAGTCGGCGCCTTGATTCTCACCATCTCCGACTGCTTCATCTAAACAAACTCTGCTCTCTGTTAAAACTTCAACATCACATGCAACCTTCACGTTTCGCCTGTGGGCACAGGTTAAAAACAGGGCAGCGAAAAGCAAGTGACGAAGCTGTTCTTTGTTCGTATGACAGTCCCTGAGAACATTGTGTCACTCAAAGTGCTTCTGGCCAATTAAAAGCCTCCTCTCTCAGCGCTGCCTGCTGCTCTCCAGGTCGCTTTGGGGTAGTGAGTGAGAGTGACGTAGGCCTGAGATCTCATGCTGTGTGCACGTTGCTTCTGGCAGGGCCTTGTATGGAATAAAAGCACTGGAAAGGAGACTGCCAGTCGCACAATGGCCTGGGAAGAAGAGCCAGCAAACGAGAGTGCGGCACGGGCACAGCGCTGAAGGTCTTGACCTCATTAGCATAACTAGAGATGAGGCTCATCGAAGCATCTGTCGAGTCCCCCATGCACCTTCATCAGACGTATTGCATTTACACAGCAGCATTTAGACTGTCAACAGGTCTCTAGTGCTTTGCAACAAACAATTCCTCAAGTCAAATTACTTTTTTTGGTATAGTGCTTTACAGAGATTTATCCTGTTATGTTTATAATGCCTTAGTACTTTACAATAGAGCAGGACTTAGGCATGGGTTATATGAAGATGTATAACAACAATAGGAGTGATCCTGCAGATTTTTAGATCTAGCTGTATTGTATTTAGTGTTGTTTAACACGCATATCAGTGCCTGAGTGACTCAAACACACGTCTAAGCATTCTAGAGATTTAAATGTTGGTCAGTTTGATCTATTAAGAGATTCAAAAATCAGTTGGTTTTGTTCTATAAAGAGATTTAGATTTTTTTGGGTTTTTTTTTTTTTAGTGATTTATTTATGTGTCAGTTTTGTTCTATTACGAAATGTAAATATCGGTCAATATTGTTATACCAAGAGATTTAAATATCGGTTGGATTTGTTTCTAGTAAGAGTTTTAAATATTTGCCCATTTTGTTCTATTGGTAGACTTAAATAATGGTTGGTTTTGTTCTAGTAAGAGATTTAAATATCATCTGGTTTTGTTTTGTATAAGTTCTTTAAATATCGGTTGGTGATAATTAAATATCAGTTGATATTGTTCTATTAAGAAATTTAAATATTGGTATGTTTTTTTCTATCAAGATATTTAAATATTGGACGGTTTTGTTCTGTTAAGGGTATTTCAATATCGGCCAGTTTTGTTCTATAAAGAGATTTAAATATCGGTTGGTTTGTTCTATTAAGACAGATGTCTCAAGTTAAGAGCCTGATGCTCGGGCACACTGTTGAAGAGTAATTAAGGGATTTAGCCAATGGTTGGTTTTGTTTTAAGTGAGAATTGACAATTCTGGCTGGAGCGTCTACTGCACCTAAAGAAGTTCTCTGTGCTCTTCTTGGAGAGAGAGAGTGTACACATTTCTCCTCCGATGCATTATCTGGTCTTGTGCGCATGTGCACCTATTCATTTGACTGGAGGGTAAATATTTGTCTTGGCAGGGTCAGCGGGGGCCTGGCCTGAGTAAGTGGCACTGAGGGAATTCTTCGTGTTCCTGTGGGGAGAGACAGGCACTGGCAGCTCCTCGCAAAGCCCAGCTGAGCTCGCTGCCAGTGGTCTGCACACCCTCTTAAAAATAAAGGTGCTTCACAATGCCATAGAAGAACCTTTTTGTCTAAATGATTCCATAAAGAAACTTAAACATCTGAAGAAACTTTTCTGTTTTACAAAAGGTTCTTTGTGGTGAAATAAGGTTCTTTGGATTATTAAAAGGTAAGAAAAAGATGGTTCTTAAAGAACCTTTGACTGAATGTTTCTTTGTGGAACCAAAAATGGTTCTTTCTATGGCATCAAAAACTTTTGAAGCACCTTTATTTTGTGCATGGAGCCAGCACGCTGTTTTTCCCTTCATGCATCTCTCAAATAAAAAGCAGACACACGGCGAGCTGCAGCTCTAAATGTCAAGTGTGATACAGAGGCACTTACGTCAATATTAGATAAGATTACAGTGGGCTCTGCTGGGGCATTGAAGGCAGAACCTCAAGTGCACCAGGAAAATGCATTAGTGCACGACAAACAGAGTGAAAGAAGAGCATATTGCTTATTTTGTATGCACTGAATGGATGAACATTGCCCTGCACTAACTGAAAGAAATTTAGGGGACCTATTACCACAACTATATATAAATTTATGTTTGGCCGCAATAAAAAAAAAAAAAAAAAAAACGTTTTTATTAAACGTTTTAGGTATCAAACATTATTAAGACAAGTTCATTTGACTTAATGTTGATCATTATATCAACTTAATATTATGTGTAATTTTAACTGAATTTTAACTTTTTTAAAGTAGAAATAGCTTAATTAAATTGTTTTGATAATTTTGTGGGATTTTGGGAAAATTCTGATACACAAAGTTGAAAAAAAATTAAATATTTAAATATCGGTGGGTTTTTGCTCTATTGTGAGATTTATGTTGTGGTACAGTTTTGTTCTGGTGCTAGTGGTTAATTTTAACTGAAGTGGTTCCTGGGCCATGACTCAGTTATGTTGAAATTAGTTAGAACAACATTTCTAATCAACTAATCAACTTGAAAATGTTTGTTTATGCTACAAACTATTAATCCAGTGTAGTTTGTTGTTTAAACATAATTTCATTAGAATTTGTCATAACTCAAAAAGATTTATGCTAACTGTTGTTTAAATTTCTTCTCGTGCCAAAACATTTGTTTTTAAAATAAAGGTTATTTATTGGCATTGATGGTTCCATGAAGAATCAATGGAACCTTTCCATTGCACAAAAGGTTCTTTATATTGGAAAAATGTTTTTCTCTTTTTAAGAATAATGGTTCTTTTAAGATTTATTCTCTGAAAGGTTTTTTTTTTGAATTTAAGTTGTTCTTCTATGGCACTGATGCAAAAACCCCCATCTGAAAGCTTTATTTTGTGAAGTGTAGTATGCAGATGCTAACCTTTACTGTTTGTTAATCCCACTCAGATTTGATTTCCCTCCCTTGGAAATATGCTTAACTCTTCCTGGTGCGTTTCTGCCTCTCATCTTAGCACAAATCTCCACACCTGTCTGGCCTCCAAGGAATCCCCCTCATCCCGGACGAACCCCCTATACTAAGCAGGTTAGACTTACTGCCCATGCGAGCGAAGACTCACGCTGCTCATCAATGGCGTAAATCCCATCAGAGATGCTCATCAATGCTAATTAGGCCCAAATGGGCTGGGCAGGAGGTCTGTCGATCTGCAACGCACTCGCTCCCCAATTGCTTATTGATTCGATTTGTCACGACGGCCCCCGCAGACCAGTGGCAATTCAAAGGGACAGGTGAGGAGGATCATAGGGAAGTTCATTAGAAGATTGGTTCATTACTACACTGCCAGCTAATACAGATGTCTCTTAGCTCATTAGCGGGGGATCTGCCTTGTAAACTGGCCACTACTGATTATTCATGAGGCTAAATGCAGAACTTTCTGAATGTAAAGTATGCACAAGGGTTGGACAAAATTTATATAGTTGTACAAAACACATGAAGTTGATCTGGAATTTGAATTAAAATGGCAGGAAGAGGAATTTACTGAATTGTAAAAAAAAAAAAAAAAAAAAAAAAAAAAAAAAAAAACTAGGAAATGTTCTTCCATCCTGGTCCACAAAAGTTGACAACAAACAAACAAACGAATAAATAAAATCTTAATTATAATAATATATACTACAATTTTAAATTTAAGAATTTAATTTTAATTTAATTATATATTACATAATTTATCATTTAATTATATATATTTTTACATCTATATCATTAAGTATAATTAAATAGATAATTGATTACATTAAATAATTTCAAACATATCTTTCCATCTACATTCTAATTTTTGTTTATTACCTCGACCTAATTCAGTTCCAGTTCTAAAACATGCAAGCACAAGCATGCATGCAAATCTATAATGTGGGTCAGCACTAGTATCATAAACATATATATTTTTTTGTTTTCAAGATTTGCTACCCCACAGAAAGAGGCGCTCACTATAAAGCAGTCAGGACAGATTGAGAAGCACATGTTCAGCGCTAGTTAGTGTAAAAGCAAGTTGAAACATACCCTCTAAAATGAAAACAGAAAACTGGGCCACATTTGCACTGTAAAGTATGAAGCCACCCCGAAGCACACAAATCTGGGCCCCTGGTCAAGACTGATTTTACTCCATATGGGAAATTTGCACTTTTTATTACAAATTGAGCATTACTCTAATAAGAACCAGACAAGACACAGACTACACCTCCCCGAAATGCCAACCCAGAGCCAAGCACATCTGAAAGGGTCTTTCTGCTCGGAAAAGTCACTGTAGGGCAGCCAAGTCTGCATTTTTCACAGCGTTTGCCTCGATTTACCTTGATTTAACCATTTACAGTATCAGTGAATCACAATCAGAAGCATTTATAGAAGATTACATGAGCCTCGACCCAGAATAATTGCTCACTGTCGTTACGGATCTCTCTCGTGGGACTGAGAGATGCACCAAAATAGACCAGAAATGATGCACAAATTAAACTCGGATGCGTCGGAACTGTGATCAAGGTGGAAATTTGACATCTCATCTGTCTTTTGAGGCCTTTCAGAGCTTGCTAGTAAGGTGATGTGTTGTTTTTTCCACTCGTTTTAGCACGGGTGACATCAGAGCGGGGCAGCGAGGGGCTCTGGACAGCCTGTGATTGGGTTAGTCGACTCTAATGGCCGAGTCTGTAGAGGGACTGCATTAACCTCACACACAGCCACACTACTGATTACATTCATAATACTAATGAGAACGTGTCTGGTGTCCCAAATCAGAGTAATAGAGCCTAACAGAAACCCGAGAGAGAGACGTGTGCAGAAACACACACTCACACAAACCTGCTGTTCTCCATCCGTAACACGATCCAGCTGGTACAACTGAGAACAATATCTCTGAAAATCTCTGCAAAAAATGAAGTGGTTTTGTTTTATTTTTCAGTAAAATGTGTAAACAGTCTTAAGTCATGATACATTTACTTGAGAAGCAAAATGACATGAAAAATTCATTAAAATTAAGGGACTTTATGTCTAAAACAATAACAAACATCTGCCAATGGAGTCAGAAAAACTTGTTTTCATTTGAATTAAGTTAATTTTTCTTACTTCATTGCCATTTTTTCATGTTCAAAGTATATACTGTTTTTAGAAAGCAAGATTTAATAATAATAATATTAATAATACTAATAACAAAAATAAATAGCATTTTGCTAATAAAAATAATAGTATGATAAATACTATAAAAGTGAAAATTATTTTAATATGTGATACTTCTACTAATAAAAATAATAGTAAACAGATTTTTGCTAGTAATAATATTAATAATAATAATAATATATTAAATATCAAACCATTTGTATAAAATAACATGACAAATACTATGAAAAATGTTATGTACTACTACTAATACTACTATTATTAATATTAAATATATTAAATATTAAACCATTTTTATTAAATAATAATAATATAAAATATTAAATATAAGATAAATAAGTTAATATATGCACTACTACTAATATTATTATTATTAAGTGGGTTTTATGACCTCCTCTTAATTGACACTTCATGCAATATTTGTAATTTTGCTTTTCAAGTAAATGTATCTTGATTTAAGAATGATTCTATATTTGTGTTGTACATAGTGAGCAAGAATTTTTTTTTTTACAGTGTATACTGTACATGCTGCACTTGGTTTGTTGAAGCACAATGGGGATGTTTTATATTGTTTGGTTTTAGTTTAACATTAAAAACCTCCCAGCTAAGACATTTTAAAAGATTTAGTATTCCAGAAAGTTAAACAGTAATAAATCATAAAGATACCGGGTTGAATTCTTCTCAGAAAATCAATAATATACTTCAAAGGATGACAATGCTCACAAATGACAGCAAGAACAACCTGTTTTCTAAGACTTTTTTTTCAAAAATGACAAATACATAAACTCTCTTCTCTGAGAATCTCGGAGCGTTCAAGACATAAGCTTCATTGTCCGTCGAAGGTTCAGAGCCATCGTTGCATTTTAAGCTGGTGTTTAATGAGTCAGAGAAAGCATGGAGCTCAGTGGAGCCGTGCATGATTGAACAGACAGCGTTATTCACATCATCCACACGCCAGTGTCCATCTGCTGGAGTCTGTGTTGCTGAATACGGGAAATATCCTCATATACGTCAACGATGTTTATACAACTGCTGCTGGTTATGGACTAACACTTTGGAACAAAACACTTGTATACAGCTAACCGCACAGTATAGAAAACGAACAGGTATGCCTACAATATAATAGAAGTATGCTGTTTAGCGTCCTAATATTTGCATGTCACAATGTGTCAAAAAATGAAATTGATATTAAAATGAGCATGCTTTTGGTCATATCAAAGGTGAAGGCCAACAGCATTGCATTGTGGGATACAGTATGCAATGAAGTGTGCTTTACAGACATTATAGTATAGTAATAATAATAATACTGTATTTAATGTAATACATATTTTAATATATGCACTTCTACTAAAAAACATCAATTTGACTAATAATAATAATAATAAATATTAAACAACTGAATAATAATAAAACAAATAATAATATAATTAATATATAACACTGTACTTAATTAAATACATGTATGTACTACTTCTATTAATAATAATAAAAAGCATTTTGCTAATAATAATAATAATAATAGATGTATAAAATGTTAAACCATTGACATTTATATGATAATACTAAGACAAATTAATTAAATATTAAACCATTTCTATTAAATAATACTTTGAAAAATACTATAAATATTATAAACATTTTAATATGTACTACTACTAATAATTCTTATTACTATTAATATTATTGTTATAAGTATTCCTATATTTTTTTTTTATTAATCAACTTTTATGACCTCATATTATTTGAGACACTGCATGCAATATTTGTATTTTTAAACCACATGACCATTTTAAAGGCAAAATGATGACTCAAAACAAGACTGCAAACCGCTGTCTTTCAAACATATGTAGTATGGCATAACCTTAAACTGTATCCTTAGACCAGATCCAGATCCTAATCCCAGAGAAGCAGCTAATGGGGGAATGAAATAAAAGAGTAGTGCTTGAGTCAGCATCATTCAGAGTGTACAGGGACCTTGAAAGTACAGGAGCGCATCTTTGTGTGCGGAGTTCTGTTGTAACCATGGCGACGAGAGCGGCAGGTGACATGTGTGAGGGAGAGACTCGTCTACAAACAGCAAGAGCACTATAATCAACATCCTCTCAGGTGTCTGACTCAGCATGAACTGAGATGGGAGGACTGAGGAGACAACTTCAGAAACAAATCAAAACTACAAGCACAAGTCACGGGCCGGTAAGAATCCACCTAGCAACCATCCATCATCACCCTAGCGACTGCATAGCAACCAGCTAAAACACTCTGAGTTTTGCAGTAGTAAGCATTGAGTTTTGCACATTGAGTTTTGCAGTAGTAAGCATCACTTCAACTAGTTGATATCGAGATAACTTTTATATTAAAAGATTTTAATAATGCACATACAGTGGGAACGCTTTTACCCGTATGATTATAAAACAGCTGATGTCCAGCATTTACTTTCCTACCAAAGTCATCAGGGGACGCACAACAGGGAAGAGTTCATTTCAGAAGAATTAAGTTCCTAATTATTGTTCAGCAGGAGACTATCGTTAAACACAAATGGATGTTTACCCTGATTAGTAACTCCATTTTTGACTTTTTTAAAATAAAATAAATAAAATAAATAGCACATCAAAAGTTTAGAAGACAGTGATGTCATAAATAATACTAATAACTAATTTTGAAAGTCACATTAAAACTTGATTGGATCCACAGCAAAATTTGATTTTTAATATATGGGTGTAAACAGACTGAGCGCATTTACATCAACAAAAATATAATCTAAATAATAATAACAGAAACTATAATAAACCAATTTAATCACATTCTGACTATATATGCACATCACGAAAACACGATAAAGCTAAACAAAACAACATAAACTAATAAAAAGGGCTTACTGATTCAAAAAAAAAACAACAACAACAAAAAAACACCTACTATCCTCCATCCCCAGACTTAACATCTTTGTTATTTCTTCCTAAACCTCAGTCTAAATTCTATTCATTTTTTTCCCTCATATTTGTCCTTTTCCCGGAGCACAATTCCATGTGAGCAAGAATCCCTCTGTGAGGGTCCGTTCTCTGTCCTGATACCAAACAAACATGCATGCCAGTGCTTGCTTTTCCTTTTCACACTAAAGATCTCAAACAAAACGGAAGCGTTAAGTGCCTGACGAAAATGCACCAATTTTCTGGCTCATATCTGCCATGAGACAAGAGATAATTGGGGAAACTGGGACAGGGTGGATCTTTCAATCACTTTCTCATGCTTTTAGATCTCAAAAACCTTTGAACGAGATTAGAAGTAGACTGTTCCTGAACGCAGTTGCGACTCAGTAATTTAATTTTAAATCTCAGCCAAAAATAAAAAATGTCACCCTTAAAAAATTGTCAACCCTCATGTTGTTCAATATCTGCAGACTCTATTCTAGGGAACAGAAAAGAAGAAGCTCTTTTCCATTTGATTCTGAAAGAATAGCAATACAGACTGTGGCCCTAAAAAATGACCATCATAAAACTTGTGTGATTATATTGCAATGCAAAACTTGTGTGTCAGACAGATGGAAATATAAGCTAGAATTCACCAAAAAACTTTCCATCCGCCAGCATCCACTCAAATATGGTGCTGTTGGATGCAACATGTCAGGTTTTATAGTTTTGCATCTCATGTGACCATCTTGAATGCAGCAAATCTGAATATGTGAAAGTGCAGGGTGAAGATTGTTAGTGAATAATGAATTACATTTTAGTCTGTTCATTGCACAAATCTTAACTGGAAAAAAAAAAAAAAAAATTGGCGTAAAAAAAATTTCACTCAGAAATCGATAGTAAATTTCGCAATTAAAAAAAAAGCAAAACTCGTTGAATTAAACTGGAAATTTTGAAGTAGAAAAACAAATAAAGCAAAGGTTATTTGAGTACGTTTCACAAGACTTGTGAAATGTACTCCAATAACCTTTGCTTTCTTTACAACTTTGTTACAACTTTGTGTAACTTTAAGACTATGAATATAGTATACACTACTTTTATGACATATTTTTTGGAGATTGTCAATAATGTTAATAGAACATTCCTTCAAAGTGATCTGGTCTTTAATAATGTTCTAAAAATGTTAGAACAAAAATGGTTTAGATTCATGGAAGTTTTTTTTATCCGTAACTATTTTTTTACAAAACAATCCAAAAACAAAGGACAAAAATCCAACTAAAACATTTCAGAAAAATAACCTTGAGTGATGCATCAAAAATGTTTTTGTGCTAACATTTTGAGAACTTTATTAAATTCTGTTGTATATAAAGTTCAACTTATGTTCTAAGATAAAAATGTTCTCAGAATGTTTTGCTGATGTTCCAGTTAAGTTATAAAAAAATTTTTTTTCTGAATATTCTCTTAATGCTCAAAACGTCCAGTTTTTCAAATTTTAAAAGCTGTTTTTCTTAATTATGCAAACAGAGAAAATATTAAGGGAATGTTCTATTTTATCATGTTGCAAACATTATTGGAATGTTACTTTTGGATGTTCTCTGAATGTTCTGAAACTAGAAAGTAGTAATGTTTAAAAACCATTAGATGAACATCCATCTACAAAAAAAAAAAACATCCATGACAGATGTATTAATGTTTTTGTGCAACATTCTGAGAACATTATTAAATCTTACTGTATATAATGTAAAAACGAATGTGCTATTGACAAAAACATGTTCTAAGAATGTTTTGCTAAAGTTTTAGATGGATGGTTGTCTAAAATTGCAGTAATGTTCCAATAATGCTTGCAAAATGATAAAATGTAACATGGCCTTAAAAGGGTCCTATTAAGGCTTTTTATGAAAAGTTGATTTTTTATGTTTTTTTTTTTGGATGTACTAGAAAAGGACTCTGTGCTGTATTGTTCCAATATTGTTTTTTCCCCCACATATTTAACATTAATGCAGCAACTCTCTTCCCAGTCTGTCTCGAATGCTTTGTTCCTGTTTCAGTGAAACTGAATCTCTTTGACATGGTGACAACACGCTTCTAAAGCAGCTCTTCTTTGTCTTTTGTAGCGCTGCTCAATTAGACCCCGCCCACTTTTTTGGTGCATTCTGTGGGCGGGGATTATTTAATGAGTGACACTGTGACGTCACAGTATCTGGAAGAAGAGCGCCGTAGCCTAATGAGCCGTTTGTTCCAGATGTTGAAAAGTGATTTCTGATAAAGAAACTATCTTCCTTTGGAGTGAACTTTGATCTTTGTCACATTTTTTATGCTGATTTATTTATTTTTTATTACCAGATTTTTTCTTATGCTCAAACAGCAACATCAGAAACTATCTGAAGTTGAAAAGTGTAAAAGCTTAATAGGACCCCTTTAATACTTTCTTTAACATTTGCATAAGCAAGAAAAAAATCTGAATGTTCAGAGAACATTCCGAAATAGAGTTTTCATAAGTTAACGGGAATGTTAGCAAAACATTCTTAAATCATATTTTTGTTAGATGGGATCTGATCAGCATGATGAGCTGAAGTCAAAACAGCGGGGTATTTGAACGTCATTCCTGCGGGCTCCTGTATTCCCGCTCTCTCTCTTCTCAGCCAGTTTGTTAAGTGGTGCGTTTCTCCCCGCACTAATGGCACGCTGCTGTTAAGTTACACACACGGCTCTTGCTTCCATTAACGTCAGAGTGAATCACGTTGTGAACGTCAGAGCTCGTGTACACGGCGTGTATTAGCAGAAGCGTTCTGCTCTGTGAATGATGTGAGGGTGCGCACCTTGACACAGAAACTGAATTTCACGGAACGATATTGATTATTTAAGATGCATGTGACGAGTCTAAGTGATGTACTTGCTTGCTGTGAGATATGAATGATTTATAATTCATGGAGTTCCCACCAGTTTTCACTATCTATAATCCACAAGATTTAAATTTCAAATAAATGCTGTTCTTTTGAACATCAACATTGATAATAATCAGAAATGTTTCTTAAGCAGCAAATCAGTATATTAGAATGATTTCTGAAGAATCACGTGACACTGAAGACTGGAGCAATGATGCTGAAAATTCAGCTTTGATCACAGAAATAAATTGCATTTTAAAATACAATAAAATAGAAAGCAGTTTTTTTTAATTGTAACAACATTTCAGAATTTTACTGATTTTACTATATTTGTTTTATCAAATAAAGTCAGCCTCGGAAAAATATATCTACTGAATATTACTTTCTTGATGGACACAAACAAACAAAATCAAATTACTTGTAAAAAGAGAAGAAAGAAGGAAAAACAGCTTCATATTATGTAATACATGAGACAAAACACTAAAAACCGTAAAACTAATATTATTTGAGAGTGAGACAGAATGCAGGCATTATGTAAATATGTAACATTGTGCTGTAGCTAAATCACAGAAACAATGGCAGGACTACAAACAAACTGTTGGAGAGATGAACTCCCTTTGACTTGCTTTGTAACTGCAGATGGTTTACATGCAAACAGACTAAAGGAAAGGCACAATAGATGCCCTTCAAGCTGATCTCCAGATGACTTTGCAGGGAGTATCTCATCGACTCATGACGCAAACGCAGAGACGCGGTTATGATGAGAGCCAGCTGTGGCTCTTACAGTTTCCCCAGCATACAGCGACTAGATATGCTGGCATTCATATTGTACTCTACATGACTGGATCTCACTTTAGTGCGACTATAAGGTTAATGCCAATGCTTTCAATGGGTCAGTGCTGTCAGTTCCCGACCACAGTGTTGGATCGCCATGACCGAGTTACACTTACATTACAGTATGTTTTTAACATGTATTTAGAGTCTGACGGAGCAGAACAGTTTGGCCCGTTCATATCGAAGGCAGCAAACAAATGAGTTAAACCCAACGGATGCTAGAAAGCAGGCGGCGTTCCAGAACTCGAGGCGGGCAGAACCACAGACCGCGGGTGGGACGGACCCGATGGAGGTTAATGGAGGTTGTTTGTTGTTTTGGGCCTGAGCTGCTACGAGCAGCATGCTTCCCTGTCCGTTACAGTACACAACCCCGACTGCAGCTTCTGTGCGGCTCTCATGGGAAAAACAAACCCACGTTACTGCAGCGTGATCCACGTGAGGCTTGTTCTGAGCGACTGGCGCTCTTGTAGCCATCACTCTGACAATGTACACACATCTGTACTCCGCATGTGCTTTCAGGGGAGGAAAAAAATGGCTCACGATATGAGAATTCAGCCTAAGACAATCATATAAATCCATATGAATCAGAGAATACCATGTACTGAAACTGACTGAAAACTAAAGAAGATCACAGAATATGTTTCAACAAAAAAAATGCACTGGTAAAAAAAAATAAATGAAAGCATTTGTAGAGTAACGATGGAGATCTCTCGTGATTCTTTCACAACAAAACATGTCCATGCGAACGCCATGAGTCAGGGCTTACCATTCACACACGCCGGGACGAGGGGATTTGAAAGACGAAATCCTACTTTAACCTACTTCCCACAAATCACGTTTCAGAACAACAGAATGAAGGAATAAAAATATTAAATATGCCAAAAGTGCAGCATGCACACTGTCTGTGAAATAATATCAGAATCGGCACTTTTTCTTAAAACCATGTATTATGTTCAATAAAGGTTAATAATGCAGAAAGCACACTAAAGAAGCAAAACCATAACTTTGACTGAACTGAAAACTGCAAATGTTTTGGTAATGTTTCTGTCATTTTTTCAGTAAAGCTGTGGTTTTATCTCACATTTAGTGTTTGTTTCTTCATCATATTTATAGAAATGTAGCATTCCATCACTTGTTCACCAATGGATGCTCTGCAGTGAATGGGTGCCGTCAGAATGAGAGTCCAAACAGCTGATAAAAACATCACAATAATCCACACCACTCCAGTCCATCAGTTAACATCTTGTGAAGCAAAAAGCTGTGTTTGTATGAAACAAATCCATCAAGACATTTTTAACTTCAAACCATTGCTTCCGGCCTAAATACGAGTCCATAATCCCTAATAATACTTCCTCAAGTGTAAAAGTCCATCTCCTGTTGTCTTTCACATAAAAATCCAGCAACATATTTGTTTAGAAGTGTTTTGGACTGTAAACGCAGTTTGATCTGTGCAGATTTCTCTCCTGATTCAGATCAGACAACTATTTCACTGGAGATTTTATTTAAAAAGGTCTTAATGATGGATTTGTTTCTTACAAACACACAGCTTTTGGCTTCAAAAGACGTTAACTGATGGACTGGAGTGATGTGGATTATTGAGAGGTTTTTATCAGCTGTTTGGACTCTCATTCTGACGGCACCCATTCACTGCAGAGCATCCATTTTTGAGACAGTGATGGAATGCTACATTTCTTCAAATCTGTCACAGGCTTCTATAAATATTTAGTTTATGTGTAGAGTTATGTTTTAACTAAGTATAATGATAACAAAAAATATTTAGTAGTGCATAAATTTTTATCTATTGCTAGTCTAAGTTGTAACAGCTGTTGCAACCGACTGGGGCGTTTTTACGATTTTGGGTTACTGTGGCCTATACACATCGCCCGTGAGTTTTTGTTGATTTTTCAATACATGTTATTACCATTCATTGTCTTTTTTCGCATTGAAATGCATCACAAAATGGAAACAACAAACATGCCACAAAAAAGTTAATTTCCTAGAACAAAGGGGAATTGTTTCTAAGTAAAATACGCACCCAGTGCCTTCTTTACCACAACAACCTAATCCTATAAGAGACTTTGTGGTGGATGAGAGAGAGAGAGAGAGAGAGAGAGAGAGAGAGAGAGAGTGCTTAATGCTGAATGGACAGTCCTGAGAGTGAATGGGGATATCATGCCCAGCGGCCCATTCTGACATTAACACAGGCCCTTATGTACCCTGAGAGCCCAGCTAATGATGCGATCCCTGCACTGCCAAACAGAGCCACTGGGGCTCTCAGAGGGGTGTGTGTGTGTGTGTGTGTGTGTGTGTGTGTGTTTACATCGCTTTAATGGCTCCAACCAGCGTCATGCACTCACTGCACCCTCTCATCTCTGACACAGATGAACACTTCCAGAGAAATCCATTTTCCAGTGTATGTGTTTATACATAGTTACTCTATTAGAGAGAAAGAGGTAAAACAAACATCAAAATAAAGAACAAAGAAAGTAAGAAAGATATTTTTACTGCAGAATGAATTTCTGTTTACTATATATTATTCTTCTAGGTAGGTGATAGTGTAAAACATTTAACCTACGAAATATCACCATACTTGCCCTGCTGATTGAATGCATTAAGAATTGCAGACATGTCTCGTATTACAAGAAATGTTGCTTAAATATGCAAATGATGCATTATCTCATTAAATATGCATTAATTTGCATACATTTCGAGAACAGAAATTGGAACATTGGATAAAGCCAGATTCAAAATTCTTGTTCGGTTTTGTTGCAATATTAGAATTAAAAGTTTTTACACAATAAATTTTGGATCTCTTTTATCGCTCCATAAATCAAAGTCAACAGCCAGAGAAAAAATAAGTTTTTAGCAATATATTGCTGTATAAAATCAGAAAAATTATATATTAACAAACCTCTCTTTAAACCTACAGACCATAGATAAAACTAAAACTGTAATTAATTTAAAAAGTGCTACTTTTAACAGAATTCTGTATACTTGTAACTGTATACTTTTTAAAACTAATATGGGAAACACTACGCCATATGCAGTGTTCCCACATTTGAACAATTCATTTCCATGACTTTTCCACGACCTTTCCAGATGTTTGTGGTTACTGGATAAGGATTTTTAACAGATCATTTTGATTCAGACTCATTTACTAACTACTGTACTTGGAAAGAGCCTCGAAATTAAGCTCCATAGCTTGTGATGATGTTTTATACATACAGTATATTATACATTTTATAATTTTTCTACATAAACACACACACACACACACACACACACACACACACACACACACACAAAAAGCCAATGACATATTGTAAAGTACAGTGTAACTAAATAATGGTATATTCACTTTAGAAATTTCCACTTTACAGAAGTCTGTGCATGCTTAATTCAGCAAATTAACCAGGAAATAAATATAAAACAAAATAATTGTATTATAAATTAAATCAATGTTAAATTTCATTAATATTAATTTCACATCATAGCCACATGGAAACAAAAGGTCAAGTTGAATACACTGTATTGTAAGATTTAAATAAATAAAACGCATACAGAAAATTATTATACATACTTTATAGTGCAGAAATAGAAAGAATAGTATGCTATTTTGAACTATCCTCTTCACACGCACTGTTTACGGGCACACACACCAGAGGCAGGTCCATTAGCCCTTGTGATCAGGGACAACCGTTGTACAAATTCTCGTGACAGCCATTAGTGCGAACCGGAGAGCGAGAACACCTGGACACATCTGTTCATCAACAGCACAAACCCTGAGAGAAGCTTTCCAGCTCAGCCTACAAACCAGCGCGAGCAGGATCAGCTCTGTTTATTTGACAAAGCCGTCTGCCGCACGGCCTGCCTGGTTTGTTTGAAATGTCAGATGTGCTGCTTCTCGGGTTGGGGTCGAGAGACAGCCGGGTTTAGCCCTCCGAGGAAGACACGAGATGCATAATGAAATAGATGGAGAGCGACTGGGTGTGAAACGAATGGAAGTGATTTGAGGAATCATTCATGTCTGGAGCACAAACGGTGCAGGATGAGTAACAAGACAAAGTTTAATACAAACCAAAAGCATGAGCATTATTAATAGTGATGTTTGACTTAGTAGATATATAATGCGAAGAACCTTTCAGAATCTTCCAGTCATTTTGTTCAATTTCTCTTTTTTTATTGCAGTGGTGGCAAAAATATCTATAGTAACTGAATCTTTGTGCAGAAACCATGGTTTATTGGAAATTATTACACGGCTCTGTGGAATACTTGATTCTGATTGGTCAGTCGGGACATTGACATGGTATGTTATCCCTTGATAACAACCAGCGAAAGTTGATAACACAGGCTCATCCTGGGTAACTGAAGTCGGTGCTATACTACTTGCCAGGAACTGTACTGTTTCCCTTAAATGTCTGTCTAGTTTGAACTTGCTGCTTGCTCATAACTGCTGTGTTCACAGAAGCTTTGCGTTTAAATATTTCAACTCAAATAATTTTTTTGTCTAATTATTTACTTATGGGCAAGTAGCCATGTAATGAGCAGAATAATGGACATCCTTAAGTTTTTTATCGCTGAATAACCCCTTTCAGGGTGATACAAGACCCCTCCACTTCGCATCAGGGTCCTGATCACCCTGTCGGGGGTTATTCAGTGATAACAACCGGCTGGATGTACATTATCCTTATATAAAAAACACACTGGAGGTGATATAAACCAGTGGTTCCCAACCTGGGGGGCAAAGGAGTGGATATGCTTTGAAGTAGGGCTTGGTGATAAAATAATTATCGTGATCTAATTTTCCTCAGTAAAATGATAACAAGAGTTTGATAAATGTCTATATAATGTTTATGTGCCAAAAGCAGAAGGAAACAGTGCTACTCATTTGAACCGAGCCAAACAGAGCATTTATCCATCTCGTCTCGGTCACACAAGCCCACTAAACAGCACTGTGAGCATTCAGTGTGAAGTGTCTGAATTCAGTGCAGAACCACAAATGATTTAAAGTTTAGTTTAAAGCCAGATGAAACAGCGCTGACAAACAGCATTGAAACTGTGCACAGTGATACAGTCAGGAGGCTTTTCAATCTACAAATCACCATCATGGATTTACTCTAGTAACACTGACTGCACCATAGTATTGTGGCAGAAATGCAGAGATAATTCATATCGAATTATATTATATTATTAATGTAGACATGTATTAAACATGTTAAAGGAGTAATCGAAAATAATTACAGTATTTTTTGATTAAGCTATAGCATTTGTGCATTCATACTAAATGTATTTGGACTACTGTTTTTCATACAAATACCACAGAAACCATATCATTGCATTTTTACCATGGTATTGAGACATAGAAATAATATAATTTTATTATTGCATATATTATATATACATATATATATATATATATATATATATATATATATATATATATATATATATATATATATATATATGGGGGATCTGATAAGAGGAAAGAGCTAAAATAAAGCTTGTTTTTGTTTCCATTTAAAGATAAACAGAGGGTTGCTGTGACTATATTAAACAATCGCTCTAACTAGCAATGCATTGTATGATTTTAAATTTCTTTGGATTCAAATGGATCATGTATTCATTTGTACAATAAATTGCAATCACATAAAACTCTGATGATAAAAATCTCAAATGTCATTAAAGATGATGAAAATCCCTTGCAAAAAAACGGCCACGGCCAGCATATATTAAAAAAACATGATTAAAATGGGGGCTTGGGTCAGGATGGGTCTTTGGGTGGTTTGATGCAGGACAGATGAGGACAATGTCTCTGTTGGTACGAATGACTTTAGCTTTTAATCAATCAGTCTCACAGAACTGACCCTAATCCAATAGGTCGAGACCTCTCTGCCCTCCGCCGTAGCGTCCCGTTACGTAAACGGCGAGACATAAGAGCAGGATGGCAGCTGAAGTCCTTTCCACTGCTCCCCACAGTCGAGGTGCCAGCTGTCATATGAGTGCCAGGCGGGCATCGCGAATGGGACGCCATTTACTCACTCGCTCTCCTCATCTAGTCTGTCTTTAATGTTACATAACGGTGAACTGAGGATGTTACGTACGGTAGAAAGAGGGGAGTCATGATGTGATCGAGAATCGAAACAAATGATTAAAGGGTGAAATACTCATTAGTGTAGTTTGCTACACTACTTATGAAAAGTTTCAGGTCAGTAAAATTTACTCGTTGATATATATTAAAAATATACTCTTCTGCTTACCAAGGCTGCATTTAAATGATAAAAAATATAGAAAAAAATTGGAATATTGAGAAATAGTATTACTATTTAAAATACCTGCTTTTTCTATGTGAATGAATAGTTTTAAAATGTAACTTATTCCCGTGATGCAACTAAATTTTTCAGCAGCCATTACTCCAGTTTTTCAGGATTCTTTGTTGAATACAAAGTTAAAGCATTTATATGAAATTTTTATATTGTAAAATGTCTTTGTCAATTTAATGCATCATAGCTGAATAAAAGATGCATAATTTCTTTAAATACATATACTTATTGACCCACAACAAATATATGTTTTTCACCTGGAGTTGAAGTGAAAGTAAATACCATTGAAACTTTTTTGAAGGTATACATTCATATAACCCTAAATGTCACAACAGCGGATTTTTTACCGAAAGGCATTATACCGAGCTAGGATCAAACATACGGAGCCATGTTTGTCAAAGTAAAAAAAAAACAGATTAGTACACCTCTGGCCTTCAGGATCAGGATGAGCTCTCCAGATATCATGTGAATGACTAAAGTGAACATTGCCGTTCTCTGTAGGCATCACATGCATTAGGACCTGCTGATGCTATTTGAGCGCAAAGCACTCCCTTGCGAAGCTCCTTGTCGCTCTAGCACGGGTCACTTCCAAGCGAGGTCAAACTGCCTTGCCAGCACACCCTCTCACACAGCTTCAGATCACATTTTGTTTTAGCAAAGCCTTCACGTTCCTGAGGAGTCCCACACACACACACACACATGCCACTTGAACACACTGGAAAGAGACGCAACCAACTGGTAGCTCACTTCAGATTACACACAACTGCCCTGACCCCGAGTTCCGAACGTCATTGGAAAAACAACATTTCAAAAATCGAACTTTTACATTGGCTTACTTGCACCCCACGTCCACAACACTGTCAAAACCAGATTAGAATATGAATAACTGAGCCAATTGTGGTTTGTATATATGGTGGGTTGTAGTTGTTGGCAAACACTTTATAAAAGCTGAAAATGCTCCATGGTGTGTGGCATTTAGAAACATGCACCTGTCAGTTGTTAAATTTCCAACAGATTACTTGAATCTGAATTATGAGCACTGATTTATTACATTGTTTTTTTAGTAGTGTATCGGAGGCAGTTTTAGACACTGAGATATGTCCCAGCGTGAGTTTTAAGCAATTGAAAAAATAAGACACCAACCTAGACTAAAACATAACTGATAGTGTGTACCAAAGAACCCAAGTGTAAGCAAAATAAAAACGCCATTTTTGACTGAAGCCAACCATGCCAGATTTATATCTGCCGTTGCTACAGTTTTTAGATCTACTTTTATCATGTACTCATGCTTCATAGGACTAGAAACTATGCCGATCACTCAGTATAACGACATGTGCAAATGCCGTACCTAGGATCAATGTACTATTTGTCCAGAAAAATCCATTAAAGATAGCAGGCTAAATCTAGCATTTATGCAAACGTCAAAAGGCCCAATTCTTGTTTCCACCATCATACACTAACTGTGGCCAAACTGTTTTTGAGCGTCATAACAATAGTACTGCATAGACATGTGAACCTCTACTGTGATACAGAACGTCTTTAATAATAAATAATCTAATCTGAAATCTCTAAATGTTGAGTCTATAAATAGAAATAAAAGTTGTTTGGTTTTTAGTTGCCACTTTTGTTTATTATCAGACCTGCGAAACTAAAGCTTCCTATATATGTATTAGATACCCTTTTTTTTATTTTTTTGCAAAATCTGTAGAAAGAATGCCACATGTCCAATGAAGCCAGTAGTTAACAAATTCTAATACTTATAACCTGCTACACGCCCCATACTAAATTTTCGCGTTAGTACCGCACATTTTGGTACACTCCCAATGGTAGTATGCATCTACCCCTGAGAGTAACATTGAAAATACCCATGGTACTATTGGCATCTACATTGGCTGGTCCAGTCTCAGTGAATGACAAAAAGCTCACATTTCAATAGAGTCAATATCTCATATGGTTTTCACAGTGCAATTAAATTTTATTGGAAAGAGTTTGTGGTTAGAATATGGCCAAATTCTCAATGCTTGCCTTAGAAGATGTAGGAGTGCTTTACTTTCAGCGTCCTGTACAGATGGATCACATCTGTCAAGAAGAAGGACAGAACCCCTGCATGCCCTCCTTTCCATGTCTTCACTCTCCTCTCTTTTTTTTTTCTTCCTCCGTGCCACGAAGAACAGGAGAGATTGTGCGCATTCAAAAATCCCTATAATTTTTTGTAATCGCCCTCAATACAAAATTGCCCTTAAGCCCAGCATGCAGCCGCAACTAAGCAAACACATAAATAGGATTCCATCCATGTGAGTCTGCGAAACAATTCTGCGCATTACAGCGGCGCATATCTGCACACGCACACACATAAACAACCGTCTAAGTGATGACTTAACATTTTAAAGAATGGGACTTGTTGAAAATAAAAACAATGTAGTCATTGTTTCTGCTACAATGTCTTCAGTGTTTAGCAGATGTATATTTACTATCTGTTAAATGTCAAGCAGAAATAAGCCTGGGGAGAAACGTTAAACAAACAGAATAATTTGTACAATGGTCTTTCAATACATACCAAAACATCACTTATTACAAGCAAAACTGGGCTAAAGAAAGACACAAACAGCTAACACTAAATTTTCCCCTGAAAATACATTTATGAGAAAAGACTCCAAATTGAATCATAATTTTAACATTTAAAGTTTAAACAGCCTGCTTTCAATACAAATACTGCTACAGAAGCTAAACCTTCATTTTTTGAACTCTCTGTGATTCTAGAACTCATTATTATTGGGTACACACTGTTAGTTTTTGTGGCCAGATAAATGTTAAGAATGCAGATTAAAATTAAATAATTTGATAGTTATATATTCACAGAAAATTACCCCTTTAAAATGCAATTAGAAATTTTTTTTAACGTAACTAATTTTCTGTAGCTTAGTAAGTTTTAACGTTGCAATTGAAATGGAAGTAGCAACAGATTTTTTCTTCTATATTGTGATGTACATCTTACAGTATTATTAAAAAAAAAAAGGGCATTGTTCTATGCAGCGGTTGTTGATTGATATTGAGATATGGGCGTGTGCCACTCAAAAGTAAAGGGGCGGAGCTTAAATGCTACTGCATACTATTGATAGTGGATTATGGAAAAAAATGTAGGGTGGGACTTTGACTCTGCGTTAACCGGTTTTTGATTGGATGTTCAGATGTGGGCGTGGCAGTCAAAAGTGGAGGGGCGCGGGTTTAAATGCTATTTCTATGTGTAATGCTTTAATGCTGTCTGTACTTAACTTTAGGATTGGCTTGTAGCTTGGTAAGTTTTAATGCCACAATGAAACGGAAGTAGTAAGACAGACCATTTGTTCTGTAATGTGATTGGAGTATAACATATTTAAAAAAAAGGGAAAAAATAAAAAAAAAACAATAGGTGGCAGGAATTGAGCGTTCTATGTAAAGCAACTCGCTGTTGATTAGATGCTGTGAGCTGTGGGTGTGGCGCACCTCAAAAAGTAGAAGGCGGCGGTGGCAATAAGCACACGTAATTATTAGAGAAATGACATTTTTATTGTGGTCACATCCACCAGAATGATTTGTTCAAATTAGATCCAATTACCATGTTCATGTAGATTACATTACAATGATGAAAATTTCATTCCACTCTGGTACCTTCCCTAAAATTATCACAGACCCTATGACTATGGCTTTTTCGTTGGTTCTTTACGTGTGAATCAGAGTCAGATCTATGCAAGCTGAGTCGCCCCCGGACAATAAGGGTCCAGCCCAGCAGTTTGCAACCCTCTTGCGTACTTGTATGCGCTCCGACGCAAAGCAGGGGGCCTGGTTTATCACGCCCTTGAGCCTCTGAGGTTGCCCCGACTAGCTGACTGTAGACGCGCTCTCACTTCACATTAATTAGATTGAAGTACACGACCTTTAACTCGGCTACGAGCCGTTTTTTCTAAACACACACCTTCAGACCTGTACTGCCGCGCTCCAATTGCATGCGCCAATTATACTGATAGGCAAACACCCACACGCAGACAGAATCATCCAACAGTGCGTTGCAGCCAAGAGTGCGAGCCTGCAGCACATGTCAATCCTAGCAATTTTTCTTTAGTGTTCTTATTGGTCCTTATAGCAGTTAAAATTCAGTCCAGCTAGCCCGGACTTTTCTCTCCTTTTCTTTTTTGGTTTCATGTAGTTCCCTCACACTGGGAAGCGGTGCAGTTTAAATGAACTCCAGCTGTTATCAAAGCCTCACAAAATGCTTTTGCGTCAGGACGTCCCCGCAGGCATACGTCGGGGGTTCGCAATGCAGAGTTATGACCGTGATCACAGGAACTCATGTGCTTGAGATAAGATATTAGATCACTATTAATGCCCTATGGTAAATTCACACGTTTTATTAAGATGCATTTCATTCAGAGACTTCACAACGAATGGGAGGATGTTATCTGGTTCATGCTATCTGACATTCGAAGCCTAAACATCAATCAGACATCATCTGCTGTATTCTAGGACATGGGATGCGCAAATTTTTTATGGGTAACCCTACACTTATTTTGTAAATCAAATCAGATTATTGTAGCCTGTTTTACAAAAAATACTATTTCAATCATTCTACTTCTAAATTTCATGTTTAATTCATTGTGCTTCTTTCTCGTTTCTTAGTAAATGATTGTTTATTGTATGGACCATGTTCATAAAACACAAGAAGAATGAAGAATGAAAATAGTCTTTAAAACCACTACAAAATTAATTGCATTAAATTCAATGTGAGAATTTTCTTTTTTAAGAATAATTTGCACAGAAATGACTTTAAAATTATGGCTGTTAATTGATACAGTCAAACCAAAATTTATTCAGACACCTTCAACATTTCACACAGTTTATTCGCTATAGTTTAGAAAATGGTAATAAATTATGACAAATTTATGGTCAGAACAAATTCTTTGATAATTCAGATAACACTTAAGCAAAACATTTCAGGTCAAAGTGTCTGAAATAATTTTGATCCCTTTTTTTATTTAAATATATATAATATATTTTTTTTATAAATTTCCCCCTGGTAGTTAACGTGTATGAAGATGTTTGGCATGATAGCCCAGTTTTTACTGTATTGCTATCCTCACTTCATAATGAACTATAGTGTCCTGCACCCACTAAGTAAAAAAATATAAAAAATTTATATTGATGTATGAAGATTTTGTTTTGTCTGTTATATATATATATATATAATATACATATTGTGTGTGTGTGTGTGTGTGTGTGTGTGATTTACAGTTATCTGATTTTAGATAACTTATAAATAAATAATGGTTTAAATGTTTAAAAAATAAAAATAAGTAAGTTAAATTAAATTAATTGCATAATTGAAATAAATGCAGCCTAATTACCAATGACTCCGATAATTTGGGAAAAATTCCCATTATAAATATGTTCAACCACTATTTGTTTTGGTTGGAATTCTGTGTATCTTTTTGAGCAGGTTTATAAACTGTCCAAAGAACTTGCTTCCCACTAATTCAAATATACTTAAAAAAAGGCAAACCAATCACCTCACCCCCGCCGCTGTGTGTGATGTGTGTTGTGTGTGGGACTCCGTACAGTATATAGGATTTCGATATAACTTATAAATAAATATTGTTTAACTGTTTTAAAATAGCCACACACATCACTGTAAGTTAAGCTCCTACACTGTCGCACATTACATTGCACTACTGCGCGAACACCACCCACATTGATTGTTTTTAGCCCTATTCAATGACTCCAATAATTTGGGGAAAATTCTCCATTCTTTATTAATTGTATTGTTCTAACCGAATATCTTTGCTCTTGTTGAACTTCTAGTGTATATTTTTGAGCAATATGTGATTTACAGTATATAGGACTATGTTAAACTATAAGTACTAATTGCCTAAATCCCATATATAGAAAATAAGACTTAAAAAAAGGACCATAAGTGCACTAACTCTGGAAATCCAATAAACACCCTAAATTACCAATGACTCGAGCGATTTTGGGACAGTCTGACATTACAGACAGATTGTACAACACTACGTTGTTTGTTGATATGTGCTATCTTTTTTGAGCTCATGCTCTATAAAACAATGTCCCCAGTCACCCCCCCCTCCCCTAATCAATATATTACCAAAAGCCCCCCCCCCCCTCAAACCCGGCCATCCTATATTTTTCGAACGAACCTAGAGACCAGCCTGACTGAGGAGACGATGTACAAGACAGGCCTTAGTCATACGATTGGCTCGGGTCCCCCCCCCCCCCCATCACTACACCATTGCAACCATCTGCGGCAGCTAGTACGCCATGAGTGACGCCACAAGCCTGGCATTGTCTGAGGCCCCGCCCGCCCATGCTGGGCACCCGTTTGGGAGCTCCTGGAGCCCAGGTGCGATGGGGACCGGCAGCCCAGTAAAATAACACGCCCACCTCGAAGCAGCTCAAATACACATGTGACAAACACACACCCACTAGACGGAACACGAGTTAGTACTTGATGCCAGCACTAGGCGCTGGGGCGGAGATAAAAAAAAAAAATTCAATATTTTTTTTTTCAGCCTTTGGGGTAGATTCGCAGACTCAGAAAGTATTTATTGCATTTTCTTTGAAATTGCGTAATTTGTTTTTTATTGCTCAAATAGCATCCAACAATCTTTAATTAGTGCAGCTCGATTAGTAATGTTGTAATTGGTTTTTTTTTCTCTTCTTTTTTTTTCAAAAAAAAAAAAACAAAAAAAAAAACAAATAAGGAAAAAAAGTAAAATAAAAATTTTAATCAGTTTATTAGTTAAAAGTAAGGTATAGTAAATAATAGCATTAAATAACTAATATGTAAAATCTTTCATTAGTAAACTGGACTAATGTTTAATTAGAAAAAAAAGTAGAAAATAAAATAGAAAAGAAAACAATACATAGTAACAGCGAATACCATAATTAGATGTAATATATATTTAATTAGTAAATTGATGTGCATTTGAATGATGCAAACAAATCATTTAATCAATTCAATGAAACAGAGTTTGATTCAAAGTATAATTTAGCTGATTCACAGAAATGAATCATACTGTACTGCCATTTTGTATGCCCCCGCTTGTGAGTCACAACATTTATAATCACCAACAACGATCATTTGAAATATATTTGTGAACACTCAATGTACATCACCCCAGGCATAGTACAGACCACATAGTCCTCACTTATTGGCATCTCATATTTTGTAATAAGCATCAAAATAAGCATCAAAAAACACTACATTTCCAGAAGCCTTTGAACAGCTTGTATTCTCATGACACACTTTTACAGCAGCTCGGGGTTTCTGGCATGTGTCCGGCCTGGTAGTTCATTTTTGATTGAATATGTAGAACCGTGTTATGTCATTTGTTTTTTTCGCTCGCCTCCTTTGCTTGCCGTAGCTGCGCGACCTGGTTCAGATCGAAGCCGGGGGGAAACAGCACCGCTCTTCCTGGCTTGTTTGGAAAGAGTCAAACTGCTAGCATTTTTAAAATGGATGAGGCTTTTTTGGCAGCCATCTGCCCAGGCAAGACAGCTGAGGCTACACATTCCAGGCCTGGCACGGTCCGAGACTGGACGCGAGGCCTCTTACAAGCAAAAAACATACAAGCGCGCCTCAGCCCCCCGGTCGACGTCAAAGATCCCTCTGTCTGCTGCAGCAGCGCAGCCGAGACCAATTAGAGTGAGGGAGGGAGCTTGAAGCACTGTAGACGCAGGCCTGCAGGAAGAAAAAACAACCCCTCAGCGTGTCGAGTGCTCTAGTGTAGATTTAAAAATCTCTCAGCCCAGCTACTGCAGGTCAGGCCAGAACCACAAGGGACGGCACAAGGTCCACTTCAGACAGGAAACCATTACCTTCAGGCCACATCGTCTGCTTTTAAGTGAGCTCAATCGCTGGCATTTTCCAGATCTCATTGCTTTAAGAGGTTTATTATCAACCCTGGGTGGACAGAAACGGTCCCACCTACTAACCTCGTATCTCCAGTGGGCTGCATGGGGAAACGGACCCCTTTAAAAAAAACACAAAAAAAGCCCATGGCACAGAAACATACTCCTGGTCTCTATGGATCTCCATTTGTGTCATCCCTCAAATAGCTCCATGCACACCCTTTCTTCTCCTCCAGAAATCTAATAAGTTATCCTTTCCTCCATCACAAAAGAAACAGAAACATCTTAAATTCTCAGGCCACTAAAAATGCCACTGTTTTTCTACTTCTGGGGAGGAACAACAAGAGTGGAGGACCCTGCATTTAATCAACCGGAGAAAAGATGTGACAAAAGCAACAAATGCAGTTCTCTATTAAGTCAACGTGGAACCAAATTAGAGCTTTTTTTTTCTTCGTAATGCTCTTTGGTCATTTTTTGACCAAAAAAAAAAATTTAGTTTTAGTTCATTAGAATGACATTAAACTTGGTAAAGGTATTGCACTTGCTATGTGAACATAAATCATGGAAAATTATTTGAAAAGGTTAAATGGTCCTGAAAAAATAGTCACTGTCAAAAAATGAGCACACTGAAAATGAATGGGAAAATGAATTTCATCTAGACTCCCAAACAAAAATCTGACTTTTTTGCTGATATCAACCTGAAATTTGGAACACAACTTGTTTAGCCTGATGCATTTGATTTTCTTGCATTTTAGAGTAAAACTATATATTTATATCATGTAAAATTTGAAAATAGTACTTTTGTGTGTTTATCTTAACATTAAATTAAAGCTTCTATAATTTTATAGTAATAATCTGCCAATTGTTATCTTTAAAAAAATCCAAATTTTAAATATTAAATAAAAATATATATTTTTTTTATATGAAATATTTTTATATATATATAAAAAAAAAATCCAACCAAAATATAGTACATTCATTTAATTGTAATTAAAAAATTGGACATTTTTGACAGGCACATGAGGAGCACCATTTCCTTTGGTTTCCCGGAAGCAGAAGCAAACTTCCATCCACCTTATTTTGCAGCCCAAAGTATTTTCACTGAAAGTGCAAGACTTCCGATTCGTTAGCCATATAGGTAACTTTGCTAGATTTACAATGTTAATAACTGTGGAAACATCTGTGAACAGTCTGTGAAAAAGGTCTATCCTTTCACTACATGTTTTTTTTTTCATTAAATATCCTGTTACACTCCAAAATACGTCACATTACTGAAGTAAAATGTTTTAATGTTATTATTTCTGCACCTCGATCATGCCGGAAAATGATGTGTTGGGTCACTCAAACAAACAGAGCAATGTTTCTGAAGCCACTAGAGAGCCAGTGTTTACACTCATGCATGTCAATCTATAGTATGAATGTCTTAAGCCTAATGCACACTTTTAAGAGAAGAGTGCGTTTTTCATATTCAAAGTCTGCCACAAAGCATCCTAGATTGTAGCTGACTTGCATGTGCACTGGTGAGACATGCACTGAATAACTGGCAATTTTTTAAAAATTTGAAATCGTGAAGAAGAAAATTAACAAGAATTCTAAACAAGAACAAAAATTTCTAAATATTTTAATGTACATAACTTGTTTTAGTATGTGCTTGACTTGTCTGTGCACAAGTCAAGTAAAGAATCTTTTTAAGACCAAGTAATGAATTGGAGGAAACACAATACATCAGTATGTTCTCTAAATGCAAATGCCACGACCAGCTGGTTTAGCAACACTTCAAAGTTTGAAAATACAACTTCCAACAGATCTCCAGTAATTGTTAATTCATTTTACAAAAAAAGAAACTTTACTAGAGAATGTAAATAACTTTAACTGTAGCTTCAGCACAAAACTGATGTCTTCCCTCACTATTTGTGTCTTGTTGTCCATTGCAAATATCAAAACTTAAATCAAAACATGATTTATGAAGTGAATTTACAGTATGATTTAAAAAGGACAATATCTGCCTACATATTTGTTCTTGTTTTTTTTTTAGAACAAAAAATGTACTTAATGTTGTTCAATTTCTCAAAACTGCTCTTCATTTTGTGTCTCAAGTAAATGTTTATTGATTTAATGATGTTAAGGTATTTACATTGCAAAACAAAGACAAAAATCCTCAGAAAGGTATTCGTTTTTTGCAGTGCATGCAAGACATAATGTCATGACTTTATGTATTTCGACTTTCTGCTCCAATTCGAAGGAATTCATTTTGGAATGAGTCTTTTTAAGGACACACAGAATACTGTGATTAAACTGGGACAGCGAGGGGAGGGAAAATGACTCATTCACCTTTAAGAGCAGATTTTAAATACTCTTCGGTCTGCAGAGGCTCAGGATCATGGCGAACAGGCTCTCCAGGCAGCACTGGGATTAATCGGCACAAATTCAGTGACACCTCAGGTACTAAAGGCTCAAGCGGGTGAGGGTTTGAGCTGAAAATGCTCCTGTGACATTAAAGGGGTTGTTCCCGAGAAAAACCGTACCTCATGGAGAATCTGCTAAAACGCTTGGCCATATGCCGTGAGATAAGATTTCTTTACCCACCCCGAAACACTCTTTACAACTTCAATCAAACTGGAGACTGTTAACTTGAGAACTAACAGTTTTGAGACAAAAAGAAAGGGTCCAAAGTGCAAGCTCTGTCTGCTTGTTTACTGTTATCAGATTGAGAAGCTCATATGCACACTGTAACTTTCATAAACTAGACCATTGGGACACGTGGTCTTAAAATCCACAACTCCAAATATGTTCATTCAAGTCAATACAAAGACGATTGTGGGCGAAGGGACGTTTCATCGTGGTTCTCAGGCCCATTTGAAGAACTCGTCTGTAAATCACTTGCACAGCGATGCTCATAGATGGGACATGATTTTCTGCTCCATCACTGAAAGTGCACAGGGCAGGTGCTTACTGCAGTGAGACGACAGATAAGGGTCATTGCCGCTCTGAGCTCACGTTCCTGTTTATGGAACCAACCCCCCAAAATGAAAAGAAGATTTACTAATGCAAGTTTGATGCTCGGTTTCGAAATAAAGACTTCACTTAATACTTTGGGTTCTCAGTTGTTGTGCATTTGCATCAGTACCACATTTTACAATCTTTCTGTAGCTCAGACTAGTAGGAGTGTGACGATAACAACTAGCCAATGTGATTAATATATTAAAATAAATAGTGATTATACAAATACCTGCTTGCAATATCAATCAGCATAACAGACTAGTTTTTGTTACAGAAAGCGAATGACACCAGAAGTCTGTTGCAAAGCTCAATTACGAACGCACTCTGTTCTAGCTTTTTATGTTAAAAAATAGGAGCGTGTAAGTGATGTCAGGAGCATGCAAACATGCAAATTAACATCAAAACTGGACGTTCACCCAATATGTGAATCTCATCCACCGTTTTATAAACAATTGCCAAACTGAACAAAAGTTCACAGAGTTCCTGTCACAGAAAACAGATTTCACACCAACCAAACTCTGACATCAAACAGACACCAAAAGCTCGTCTTCGTGCAACACAGTGCACACGTTGTGGGGCCAGTTAAGACACACAGTATTGTTATTGTCAGAGAAGACAGCGGGATGACGTGAACAGCCGCAGGGGTCACACGCTGGTATGTTTACACAGACAGACCACACAGATAAAACAACTGCACCATAAAACTGCCTATAGGAAATCTAATATCACTCCAGACATCACAAATGTGCACCACGGTGTGTGTGTGTGTTACAGAACATGAAAAACACCACTCATGGGTCTGTGTTCTTATCCATTTCACAAGTGTTGCACCGATAATGCATTGATTTTGTCCTTTTAAGGTTACCCGTAGGGGGGCAAAAGGTCCCTAATGCATTAATTATGCGGCCACAGGTGGCGCAACAAATAAATACTCGAGAGACCAAATCAGCAAAAGGCCAACTTCTCTGTGAAAACACAAAGTTCCAGTTGAGAATAGCAAAGGAAGAAATATTTAATTCATACACAAATATCCATTGACTAAAGTGAGTTACAGTGCAAAACATGACACTCCATTACATTCACTACAGGATTTAATGCAAAACTTTAAATGCCAGTTCATCTTATCTTTCACATAAATGAGCTGAAAACAATCCTTTTTTTTGCAAACAGGACAAAAAGATGAGCAAATGTGACTGCAATATTTGCGATTTATTTAACAATTATTCAACACCATGCTTTACAATTATGTTGGTACATATATTTTTCAATAACTAGATCATATCTAAATATTTTGTTGTACTTAGATAAAATCAACAGTCTAAACATTAGTAGTGGATAGTGCAGGCTGTCTCCTAACAATGCACTATACATAATTTTTTTTTTTTTACATATTGTAATTTTATATGTAATAATTCTAATCTTCCTAATTCTAATTCACACCACACACACAATTCATTCAAAATTGCAAAAGGGGGGGGGGGGGGGGCGATTACTTTGATGACCAAAAATGTACACTAAAATAAGGTGGACTGATCATGTTACGGTTCTTTTTAAGCTACATGCTTAAGAAATGTACTGACTTACTGTACATGAAGCCAAATACCATGACATCCTGTTGACAAGCCAAATCGTGCTACACACATGGCCTCTGTACCTGTGTATTGTATGTAAAATTTACCTCTAATATGCCCAAACACACACATTCAACACATTTAACTTCAGATTCAAATAAACTTCTACATGCTTTTGTTAACCCAGTTGTGCCACGAAATCTCCACTGTAGTCCATATGCATGCTAGGTTCTGTGAGATTTCATCATGTGCTAAAATATAACAGTGCATGTCAGAGCACAGCTTGTAAAATCAAAACACACCAAACAGAGTACAAGGGGGTCAACGTTCACTGCTTTAGCCATGAGCTTTTTCCTGCTGATATTATGTCATACATGAAATCTAAGAATGCATGCTTGAGTGAAAAAACGTCCAAGCATCCAAGTAAGTTGCAGGAAAAACAAAAACCTCTGAGAAAAACACATCCCACAGAAATCACATTTTCATAGATTTATGATCATGTAATAATAAGATGGGTAACACTTTACATTGCATTATGGTCATTATAATTCCTTACAGCAGCAGTTAGTTGCATTGCAGTTTCATTAGTACCACTACTATAATTTATGCAAACAAACACTAACGTGTGACCGATTTTTGATAATATGATCAACAGCAGCAAAAAGCAACATTAAGACAGTCTTGTTGTTAAACAGCTGTTTAATTTCCAAATTCAGTAGCAATACAGCCTAACAGTGTTTGAAGCGCGTCCTGACGCGGCATTATTGTTGTTCTTGTGAACGAAAGCGGCAGGAATAATAACAGTGTCATGTTTTAATCCGCCGAATACGTGAACAGTTACAGTAAACGATCACGCTCGGGCGGCACTAAAGACGCGCTGTAAAGCGACCGCGCTACCGTTCCGATTGTCGTTTGCGATCGATAGCAGCGCTATCATTAAAAGAGGAGTACCTGGTCTCTCTATGCAAACAGGGCAGAGATGTCCGCCTGTGTGAGATTTGCTCCTGGGCTGGCCGTGCCTGGCCATTGTCTGACGAGACTACGGAGCTGGACACTCCTGCGCCTCTTAAATACGGAATATCTCACCCTCGATCCCTCCCGGTTGTGTGATGCGCAACTGCTACGGCAGCAGCAGCCTGTCCGCATACCTCGCCAGCAGAACCCCCAGCTACCCCGAAAGAAGGTACGCCAGGTAGGGTCTCCAGCTGGCGCGCACCTTCTGCAGCGACAGCAGCGATACGGTCATGATGATGCTGATGAAAAGGAGCACAGAGATGCCCTGACCCAGCCGCACCACCATGAGCGCCCGCTGGCCAGGCAGGCGAGCTAGCACCAGCACCAGCGCGGTGGCCGTGAACGAGTACAGCTGATGCGCATCCAAACAGCGGACTTGCGCCGCCGCTTCCCCTAGATGGCACACGGTGAGCAGAAACACGGCGTGCGGGATGAGCACCCCGCAGCGGAGCAGATACACACCCACCCAGAAGAAGGCACACACTAGCGTGAAGACGGGCTGAAAGCAGCTGCCAACGAGCTCCACGAGCGTCACCAAGTGAGAGCCGGAGTGCGCTCGTGCGCGCTCTGCGTCCCAGTCGGACTCTGAGCGAGCAGCGAGCGCGAGCAGCACGGACAGCGAGGCGACGCACACGGCCGAGGAGAGGCTCCTACGGCTCCACACGAGAGCCAAGCACGAGTGCCAGCAGTCCTGCTCCACGGGATGACACAAGTGCGGCAAATAGCCGTTGCGCACGGATTCCAGTGCCATCGGTCACGGGGGAGAGCACGCGTACGCGCTCGCGCACACACGCATTAATGCGCAGAGCCGCTGTTCATGTCACAACGTCCTTCACACGTGAGCCAGTGACTCTCGGACTGGGAGACTTCAACGCATCCTCGAAGTAAAGTAAAGCCGGGGTGCGCGGAGGCCCTTTTCTTTGCAATGCGTAAAATCCCCCATCGTTTTACGATCCAGTCAAGTGGAACGAGGAATTCCTGATGTTTCTAGGCCACCACCATCCTCCTCCTCCTCATCAGTGATCTCTCTCTCTCCCTCGCGCTCCCTCTATTTTGTTTCTCTCGCGTGCTGCGCTCGGATTATTCCCCCTCTTGGATCATTTTCACGCGTGGAAACTCTCGCCGCACAAAGATTTCCGTGACTTTTGGAACATATTGGCCAGTGGTCCACCGTAGCTCAGCGAGGCGGTCCCTAACAGAGAGAGGAGCGCGCGCTGCTCCGTGTCCCGAATCAGATCCCGATTCAGAGCATCAATCGGTTGATTTATTGATTTCAGCTGCTCCGCGTACATGTGCTTTCTTCCCCGTTTTATTTTTATAACTCACCTACATTGACGTCATCATCCTTTCCGTATGTGGGGTGCGTTTAAATGGCGGGAAATACATTTTTCACATTTGAAAATAATAAACGAAAACACAACATACTTTTTTAAACCTAAATATTAAACAACTATTATTTATTTATGTGCATGCTGTGCAAAAAGGTGAAATGGCACTACCTGTAGGCTACCTGATGTGACCCCTAAAAATTATTTGAGTATATATTTCCCCCTACAGTAAGCTTTTAAAGCACATTAAACTAAAAATTCCTGCTTTCTTGCCATATAGTTTTATGACTGACATTTCTTTAATGTTAATGTTTTTCGCAGATTTAAATAAGGATTTATGCACAAACATTAATTTATTAGCCCTGGATATTAAGAACATTAATTATATTTTTTGTGTGTTTATCTGATTTTTATCTCTCTTTGGTATTGGTTTTTGCTGACTGGTTTTTCTTTTACAGTGAATTTTATATTTCATTAGCATTGAGTTATAACCACAATTCCTTTGCAATATAAAACAAAATTCATATGAAAGTCGGAAATTAATAATCTATTATCCCCACATTCTAAGAATTATTTAATACTTATTTAATATTTGTGCGTTTATCTGATTAAAGTTATTTCTTCAGTATTGTTCTGGCAGACCTAGAATTTCACGTTCATTAACATTCACTAATAATTATGATTCCCTGCAGCATCAAACAAAATTCATTGAAAGTCACCGTTGTTGGTTTTTCTGCTGGTTTACTTAAGACTTTGTTTGTTTTTCTGCAAACTGTCATTTATTAGCCCCAGATATGTAGGAACTATTTCATATTTTTTATGCGTTTATTTTTCTTCAATCCTTCTTCAGTATCAGTTTCTTGATGACTTTACAGTAAAATTTTACTGTTTGTTAACATTTCCTATCAATGCACGATCAAGATCAAACAAAGATCATATGACCATCATTTGGTCTACTTGGCTATTAGTTCTAGGTGGAGCAATTTTTTCCTGTCAATATATTAGTGACTATTAACATTCACTGGTAAACACGACTCCCAAGCGCTGCATGAGCGAGATCAAACAAAAAATCCTATGAATGATGGCATTCCCAATCTGGTTGCCATTCACACAGGCGCTCGCAGTGTGGGCAGAATTCCCAGGAGGAAGAAAACCAGTTTCTAGCACAGGAACTAAGGACCATCTCTCCGTTGGCTGGACAGAAACTGGCAGCTGAGACATTTTAAGAGTCTGATGGATGTCCACATCCCACGGTGACTCTCTGAGTTTCCCGGCCTCCCGCCGATGAGGAGCGGCTAAGGGAATGTGGGAGTGCGTTGTTTGGAAAGCTGCAGAGGCAACAGTGTCTTCCGGTCTCGGTTCCTGGGTCAGTCGAGGGCCAACTAATATTAAGTCCTTTGCGTCATGTCGTCCAAACAGCAAAATAAAGATAAGGATAAAACTGCAGCGAAAAAATACCTGCGTGAAACACAGCAGAGCCATGGGACACAGGCAGAGCGGCTCTGAGGATAAGGAAATGCCCCTGTAAAAACAATGCCTAAATCCTGTATTATGGTGTTAAGTCATAACAGGTTAATGCAATCAAATTGGAAATATGTTAAAGGAAAAGCTCATTTGGCATTATGGAATATTATAAATAGTATAAAGGAGCTTAAGTGTTCTTAAAATGCAGAAAGCAAAGATTATCATTGAGATATTATAATAGTTTTTGCTAATATTTTGAATCAGTTTTTATTTCTATATTTTCTATTCTAGTTAATATTTAAGTATTTTATTGTGTTTTTGTCATTTTTAGTAGTTTTTGGTTTTTTTTGTCATTTTTAGTAGTTTTTGGGAGGATGTAGTTGTAATAATTGTTTATTTCAGTTGTAGTTACCCAGGTTTGCCACTAAGTGGCACTACTACTTTTTTTCCCACGCGATGAGATGCAATGACCAAATATTTAACTTTTTGTCCTCTCTAAACGTCTAAATAGGTTTTTCTGCTCACCTTCATAACGAATCCAGATTGATCTCTCAAAATGCATTAATGTGAGGTTATTTCCAGCCTGTTTAGTGTACGAATCTGTCACGGCGCGCCTCGAACATTCCGTTCCATCAGAAAGACGCGCTCAAGCCAAAGTTATACATGAGAAAAAGAATAATTGTACGCAGACTTGGAGGTGTTTACACTTAAATCTATTTGCAAGTCTCAAAAAACATTTTAAAACTGCCAGTCTGAAACATCTCGCCCAGGCCTGTGATAAAATTATCAGACACTCTGGGTTCAGGGCTTGCTGCAGAAAAAGCTGATAATATAAGCATGAAGCTGTGTGGGGGAACCGAACGTGTGAGTCCAAAATGCATTACAGGTGGAGCAATTGAGGATAAGTCTGGAGTAAGATTCAATTTTCCCTCCTAGTACATCAGCTCTAGCATAACCCCCGGCTTGGCACAAGATGGCAAGTATAAAAGCATAATTTCACCTCCACCCTACGCGCTTTGCTGCTCTCTAGACACACTCCTGTGGTTGGGATCTGAATGGAGAAAGTTCCGTATGCAGAGAGCCGTCCTCGGGGAATGCTGGAATGGAATTGTGGGATACCGTCACTGCATTTGCCTGGTTTTCAGCAATCTGCCTGAACATTTACATAAGTCATTTGAAACATGCATTGTGTTGGTCGAGCACGCTGTTATTTCTTGCGACTGTTATAGTCGTGCGTGTTTAATGTTCAGTTGAAAAAGCAAGAACATCGAACGGATGGACGTCATGGGGCTGCCAATCAGCTAAAACAAGCAATTTGCAGTCCTGGCCTTTCATAAAGTCACACATATATATAGTGCTTTATACAGTACAGATTGTTTCAAAGCAGTTTCACAGTTAAACCAGTGTTAATGTTGCAAAATGCTTCAGTTGTGAATGAAATCAATTTAAGCTAATAGCAGCTTTACAGAAGACAATGGTGCCATTATTCAGCTCACTTCAGTGTTGATTCAAAAAGTCAAAAGTCAACTTTTTCCGCCTCTGAAAAGACTGTAATTTTTGCTGACATCACCAAGGCCTCATATCATTAAGCCCCACCCCTCCAATCACCCGTCATGTTCTCATAGTCAAATCAAATCCAAATCATAACTCAACTCTCCGCCCTCCTTTTTTTTCCTTGTTAAAAATATTCTGTTTTAACTCAAAATGTGTCTTATTCACACATTATGCGGGAAGGAAACGGGAAATAAACTGCAAAGTGCAAATGTTATCTAAAAAGTCAAACTATTAAAAACATTTTGTGTAATTGACTTTTTTTTAATTTAAATTACAAGAAAAACGTATTACAAACTTATTTCAATTTGTGGTTACTTTTGGATGGACAGAAATTTGGACCAAAGTCTATATACATTTTCTGGGCTAGTTGTTTACTGCATTACGGTTCACACGGGGGTGGAGGGGGGGAGACTGACATTGCTTTGCAATTATTTGAACCTAAAGAGATCCAGATGAACTGCGATTGGCTAAGTTTTATGTAAATGTAAATGCAAAGTGGGACAAAAAGTCTGTCGGCATGAGCCTGCGGTGAAACAAACCTCACCAATATTTCCGGAACCTCATTAGCATTCACATCTTTCAGCTAAACTGTATCTGTTTAGTTCAGCTGTTGCATAGAGACCAGAGCTTGACATGTTTTGGAGCAAAGGATCCTATCTGACCCAAAAACGTGCTCGGAGACTCTCCGCTGGGCCAAAAATCTTTTTCTTGGAAGAAAAGCCGGTTTTAAAATGGTAGCAGAGAACTGCTGAAGTGTAAAAGCAAAAAAGCCTCCTGTAAATACGTACAAGTGCATGCTTTTTAATTCCCCAGTTACAGTGATTCATAATCACAACAACGTTTAATAGTGGGTCCAGTAAATCAGAGAGCATTTTTTTTTTTAGTGAGGCCCTCATCCCTGAGCTTTGAGAGAAAGAGCAATAAAGTAACACTATATACCCTCGCTGAGGGTCACGTGACCTTTGACCCCGGCACCCAACAGTTCCTTGAAACATGTGAAGAGTGTTCTGACCCTTAAGTTTCTGCTCCGGGATTAAAAAATGGAAAAGGTAATTGTGACTTTTTTATCTCACAGTTCTGACTTTTTTTTTTCTTGCATATTCTGAGTTCATATCTCAAAATTTCTGACATTTTCTCAGAACTGAAAGATACCAACCTTGTAATCGTGAGTTATAATGTCGGAATTGCGAGATATAAACTTTTCTAATTGACTGTGAGTTCACGAGTTTGAGAGAAAAAAGTCAGAATTGCAAGATTTGCAATTGTGAGTCTGAATTGCATGATATAAACTGATAAAAAAAGAGTCAGGATTGCTTATACAGTATCTCGCAGTTCTCATCATTATCTTCATAAAGTTTACATCACAGAATGATGACTGTGTAACTTGCAATTGTGAGTTTATTATCTCACAGTTCTGACTTTAGATAACATGCAAGTGCGAGTTTTTCACACCATATATCAAAAGTCAGAATTGTCAGATGTCGAAACTTGCGCAATTGCAAGAAAAAAACATCAGAATCACGAGATAAAAAGTCAAAACTATCTTGATTATTTTTTATTCAGTGACAGAAACAAGCTTCCATGTGACCCCACTTGAACGTCACGAGTGTAACTGAGGACAAATATGAGCATGAAGCTCTTTATCATTGCGCTCCAATTAATTATTTATGAGGCTGAAAGAGAATCAGGCTAATGGCAAACCTCAGGCTCAATATATACGTACACACTCGACTCGAGTGCTGGATGAATACATGCTCGTTTTGGGCTCTGAAGCAGGTGAGGCGGTTGATTTCAGAGCGTATGCCCCCTAATAGCCGTGTGGATGGTGGTTGGGCTTTGATGTCGAGGACGGCACTCGCGACAGGAATGCGTAGCTGCGCTGTTTTTGGAAGCAGGCGAGAAAAAAATGCTTCAATTAAAATGGCATGTTCTGGACTGTTCCTTAATCAGCTCGTTCAGCCGGGCAACTCATAAACACACTCCCCCTCCACACACACACACACATGCTGAATCGCTTTAAATTTGTTTCAAACAGCACAGCCTGTGTTTGTATATGTATTGTGTATTACATTCCTTAAACGTCCTGTGTGTGACCCCAAACAGAAGGAAAACTAAAACATACATGTGGGTTAATTAACACGGTTACAGTCTGTCATGTTCAAATAAGACAATCCTTGATGTCAATATTATGGTTAGTGCTACTTAACACTTTAAAAACTGCATAGTAACCATCCAAAACAGGGAGGCAACTAATAAATTATTGATTTGTTTGATGTGGTGGCTACTAAACTGTTGTTTCTGGGAAATTAAGTGTTCTTCCACCCAAGTATCTAATAATAAGATTTTACAACTATATTACACTTTCAGACAATCTAGTAACCACTTAAAAAACACCCTAGCAACCACCCACAACACCATAGCATTGTAGCACTATTCAATATTTTCTTAAAAAAAAAAATCTGTAATATCTACTTGCTGTAAAAATCATATCAGTCTAGACCAGTTTAACAAAAGAGGATAAAACACACAGTCTAACTAAACAACTGAAGCTGTGAACAGCTTGTTTGCTCTGCCATCACATCATCCACACCCTATAACTCGACTGACAACACCTTCTTAAAACACTTCCCTCTTTCCAGCCTCTTGCCCTCATGAATGCTCGTTTAACTTCCTTGACTTTCCCCAATAATGCCAAATGAAACTATTTGTCATGTGTTTGACACATGGGGTGCTTGCTTGCTACGTAATTTGGTGCGTGTTTGTCCAAAAGCTGCCAGGAAAAACACTGGAAGTCCACCTCAGCAGAGGGGATGGGGACCGGAGCACAAAAGTGTGCTTTCACACAGCTGAGCCCTGGGGAAAGTGAGGGGCCCCGGGGCCCGAGAGATGACTGTGGACTTTCAGGTTTTCCCCCCCGCCTTGCAGACATGTTTTTATAAACACCAGGAATGCTTCAAAAAGGCACAGTCCAAGTACCTTCCTCTTTTTTTTTTTTTTTTTACAAGCGTCAATCCATCATCCACCAATCAGAGGCAGTGCACAGTGAGGCCCCGCCTCCTCCTGAGTGTGGCATGGAAACACACTTCTGCAGCGTTAGCTAGTGTAGACCACCACTGGCACCTGCAGCATGAGGGAATTGTGGGAAGCATCTACATTGACCAAAAAATGTAATAGAGGACGTGAAATCATGAGACGGATTCCAAACATTGTTAATCTTTCCATCAGTCTCTCTCAGTGATGAAGCTCGGCTGAATAACTGCCACGGCCTCAAACTCAACCCATGACGCATCTAGGGGAGATTTATACATTCAGAGCGATCAGCCTCCCTGTTTGTCTGGAATGACGCTGTACGTCGCAAACTCCTACAAACTGAGTCAACATTTTGTCACTTGAGCCGAGGAGAGCGCGACCTCATGAAAGACACTTCCAAAACACATTTCACCTGAAAATATATAAGAAAAATTATGCTTGTTTTTAAGACCATAAAAAAAAAAAAAAAAATCATGACAGTTTCATTACTGTAATGCAGTAGAATATTAAAATTGTTTTGTAATTTACATATGTTGAATCTCATTAAATTAATCTTACTATATAACAATATTTTCTCCTTACCATGAAACAAAATTTTACTCTATAAAAGCTATTTTATATTCAATTTTAGCTGCATTTAAAGTATAGTAAATCTTTTAAAAATATATTTAAATCTGATTTTTTTTTATACATTTAAATCTGATTTTTTTTTTTTTTTTTACATATGGTCATTCTCATTAACTTATCATTATTATATACAATATATAATATAATATGCAAAATATTCACCTTACTACAAAAAATATTTTGACTGTATAAAAGCTGTTTTATATTCAATTTTACATTTATTTATTTATTTTTTTTACATTTAAATGAAATAGGAAAATAATAAATAATAAATATTATGGTGATTCTCATTAAATTATCATTACCAAATACAATAAAAACAATACTTTTTTTTTTTTTTCCTGAAATGTTGGTGTTATATCTTTCACTTGGATGTAATAAGTTACACTGAGTAAATACAGCCGGACAAATACAAATCTGTCCATCTTCCTTTCAGGCTGCAAAGCAAACAAAATGTGATTAATTTTTAAAGGTGGCTGATTCTTTTCTATACCCACTGTAATGCAAAACACAGTATATAATAATATAATCAGAATTATAATACAATATATGCTATTATACACTATTTTCTTATTACTATTTAACAATATTTTTACATTACAAGTGTTATTTTTATATTCAATTTTAGTTAAATTTAAACTGAATGGTTTTAACTTTAGGGCAGTACAACAAATACAATTATCATGTATACAATATTGTTATAATATTTAACTTAATGTGTTAGGGTAATAACAATTGCTAAATTGTCATGTAAATAATAATGAAAAATAAATCCTCAAAAATATAATAATAATAATAATAATAATAAATCAATAAAGTAAGCTTCATAATAAATGAATAAATAGGCTTCAATTAAACCAGAAATGCAGTGAAATATGGAGGAGAAAAGCAGCCTCAGTTCTGTCAGGATGAGTTACAGGGATGAGAAGCAGAATTCTCACATTAGGGGCTGAACTGTTTGAACTCGGACTCATGATGAAGTCATAACCCTGAGACCTTCACGTCCACAGACGCTAGACACATTCGGTCATCGCTGCACACTCATCTCTCTTCATTCATGTAGCAAAGCAGAAGGCACATCAGAATTGACATCACTTTTGAAGATTTAGTCGTGACAGAAGAGAACAGAGTGTGAATAATAAATCATCTTTCTTCTTACATATTTTATTTGTGCAAAAGCTGGATGGTATGCTAAAAACCGAGCCGATGCATCTGCCAGGCTTTGATTAGCGTCGGCGAAGAGCTCCCAGCGTCCTCTGAGGACACAAAACAAGCGGCAGCGACCGTCTTTGATGATCATACAGAGTTATGAAAGCACATGTTGTATCATAGGTGCAGCACTCGGAAACACAAGACAAGCCTTGAGAGAAATGCATTTGAATAGTTGTGAGGTTGTGCGACGGCATAATACTGAAATATGACTTTCATCAGCTGAAGGAGCGCTGGGTTTTCATAGGGACACGATGAGCTGACTCACTGTAATTAGGTTACGGAGTTTCTCGCTAAAACTGATTGTGCGTGTCCCACTGGCTGATGGATGGAAACGCTATGCCGAGAGCACTTTTTAATACCCCGGATTTTCAAACCCACTTACTGTTCTCAGTCTTTCTTCAGAAGACAATACCCGTAACGCAATTACTGTAGGAGAAAATTTGCCTGGCTCCTAAAAAATAACTCCCACAAAGAGACCCGCTTCCAAGTAACTGTCTCGCCTGTCCTCGCTCGTGCAGGTATAATTTCTCGCAGTTAATGCATACTAACGAAGAAACAGACCTAAAAGGCACCCTAAACAAATTATGTGGACGTTTAAGAAATATCCACGGAGATGTAGGATTCTTCACGTGGACAATAATGAGTAAAGCGTAACACAGTATGCAGAAAACATCCAGGTGCTGCCGCCTCAAGAAAGAGTGAGGTTAACCCTGTAAAGCCTGACAAAAGTTTGCATATTTGTTATTTCTGAGTATCATATTTGATACATCAGGCTTTAAAGGCTCATAATATGGAGGGAAGGGAAAACACCACAGTTTTATTCAGAGGCCCAAACTGAGCAAAAATATGTTTTTTGGGGGTGATGATGTTTTTTTTGTGGAAAGTAGTATGATATTGTTGTGGTTTTTTGTATAAATCAATGCGATCTTTATGGCAGTATAGCAGATACATCTAGAAACTGATACAATTATCTCTCATTAAAATGTCTCAGTAAAATATTATTTAAATGCTTAGTTTAATGATCAAAACAACACAATACAATACAATTGCAATTCCGAGTTTGCAATTTACCGTTTCTACCACGGGACAAAAAAGGTACCTGTGACTTTTTATCTCCAAATTTCAGGTTTATAACTTGCAATTCTGAGTTTATATTTTACAATTACGAGTTAATATCTCACCATTTCAAGTTAATATCTCACAATTTTGAGTTTATGTCTTGCAATTCTGTTTACAGTATATCTTGAAACTCAGAGTTCGTCTTAAAATTCCAATTTTATATCTTGCAATTCCAAGTGTATATCTCACAATTTCAAGGTAATATCTCACAAATTTGAGTTTGTCTTGTAACTCAGAGTTTATGTTTTGAAATTCCAATTTTATATCTCACAATTCTGAGTTTATATCTTACAATTCTGAGTTTATATCTCACAATTCTGAGTTTATATCTTACAATTCCGAGTTTATATCTTACAATTCTGAGTTTATATCTTACAATTCTGACTTTTTTTCTCAGAATTCTGAGTTTACATCTTGCAATTGTTTTATTTTTTTCTGCCATGGAATAAAAAAAATGCAATCGCAACTTTATCTCACAATTCTGACTTTTTTCTTGCAATTGCAAGTTTATATCACTCAACTCCTCCTTTTCTCCCCTTTACAGTACATTTGTGCATTTCTGATGAAAAAATGAATGAATGGTGAGATATAAACTCAGAATTGCAAAAAAAAAAAAAAAAATCTGAATTGTGAGATAAAAAGTTGCAATTACCATTTTTTTTTATCCCATAGAGGAAACAAGCTTCAGTAGTTTTACTATCCGCCAGACAAAATCAGCTCATTTTGCACAAAGGTTGCAGGACAGTTTTAAATCCCTCCTCCTAAATAAACAATACTAAAAGAAGTGCTGATGCATCTACTAAAGACTTCTCAGGAGATGAAGCTGCTCAGATGCTGCTCTCCTCGGCTCTTTTAACGCTCTTAAGAGAGAGGGAGAGAGAGAGAAAGAGGTGGACCGGCTTCTAAAGTCCAGACTTCTCTTTTATCATATGCCTGGCTGCACAACTGTGCTCCTCCTAATTGTTTCCAGAAGACACAGGGCTTGTTTGTGTCTTGCTGGAGTGGAAAATGCCCCGTTTCCTGTTCTTTTCTCTTGCTTTAATAAGGAAGTGGATTTGGCCACCTGTTCTTAGCGAGAATCCACAGAGGAGCGCTGGAGAATAAAAGGTGAAAATCTCAGCCGATTGTCCTTCTTTTACTCACACTCTCTCTGTCATTGTGACAGTGTGTGTGTGTTTATATTCATGTCGTTTTTAAAGGCTCAATGTGTTCTACATTAGAGCAAATCCAGTGTTTTACACAGTTTTGGACGTCAATAACTCGAACTCGGCAGGTTCCACCACCTCAAATATTCTGACCACAACCTGGCACCCATGTTACGAAACATTACTTAGACGTTTGCATCACATCCTGTGGATAGTGGTTGAATTCCAGGAAATTCATACATCTAAAACTTGTTTGTATTCACATACTCCCATTCTATTGCTAGATTACACGTACATAAATCAACAGATAAAAAAACAATCCCATTAGAGAACAGTACAGAAATACTTCTGAGAGTCATACATTTTTATTATGAATGCTAAATTATCTTAAATTATGTTCTCTTGGCTCCTGATAATCTTTCCGAGCGGTTAACTCTGACAAACCGTCCATGAATTCGCTGTGCTAGTGCCCAAAGACAATAAAAACACTGGTGATATGTGCATCTCTATTACTGTTCCTCAAACTTAGATTGTGATTTGTACAAACCCCTGACACTTAGTATTAATCAATCACATAACTAGCAATATCTAGAGACCAAACAAATCAAAGACTTCTAAACGAACGGAATCTAAAACAAAACTAAATGAAAAAATTTCATATTTTAAAAGTTTACAACCTGTCTGCATTACTCATGAAATGCCACTAGATTAGCAATAATTAGAAACTGAACATTTTGAAATTATATCAGTAGGATTATTAACTGTGAAAGCCCTAAAATACTAAAACAAAAACTACAATAAATAAATTAAAACAGTGAAAAAAACCCTCATATTAAAAATAAAATAAAAATTCAAAACTGTGCTTAAAATCTAAACAGAAAACTTAAATAAAATGTTTATGCAACTAAATAAATGAATTAATACATCAAAGATAATGAGAATAAAGTTATAGTAATATAAAATATTTTGATTTTTTTGTCTTGAATTTATTCTTTGAATTTTTACTTTATTCTTAAAATATTACAAATTAAATCTTGCATTGCTATGACTTTATCCTCATAATTTTGGCTTTTTTCTAAAAATGCAATTACTTTATTCTCGTTAATCTTAGATTTGTTTATTATTATTATTTTACGTGGCACTAAAACGCTGTTGTACATTTTTTAAAACACACAATAAAGTCATATTATATATATATATATATATATATACACACACACACACACACACACACACACACACACACACACACACATACACATATATATATATATATATATATATATATATATATATATATATATATATATATATATATATAATATAGGTATATTAAGAAAATGTAAACCTTTGCACCCTAAATGTATTACACATTAAAATGTCACTTAATTAGTAATAATTATAAATTGAACACTATTAAACATTTTTAATAAAATAGAAATAAAAATGTAATTAAAACATCAAAACTATACTAAGAGGAGGGCAATTTTGACTTTGCCCAGCTGACAATGAAACAATTGTATAGCAGCACACTTATAATCATCTTTTTATTACTCTTCGTATTCATTATGTTTTTAAAGACACGCGCCACTCATTTTCCACAGAAAGCATAAAATCCAGCGAATCCTCCGCAAACCTTTCAGTAAAGCGATCTGAGTGCCAATGCTAGACAAAGCTGGCGTAATTGCTCGCGCTGAAGCTCTGGAACCGCTAAAAGACTTCCTAAGATCTCGCTCATTTCCTGTCGCAAATCTTTCTTGCAGCGCTTGGCCCACTTGGTCCTTTTTTCTTTTCGTGGCGTCCCTTGAGCACAGGCCAAGCTCTCGCTCACTCGAACCCAGACGTCCCAATCTCTTCCCCCAATCTAATCTGCACCACCAGGAAATCCAAGCGAAATGTGTCATTCCTCTTTCTCCACCCAAACAGCACCTCAATCCTTCCTCCAGGAGTCCGGTGCTTGCGTCAGAGCTCTGATAAGTGCACGGCTACTAACCCTTCAGGAATCCAATGATAAAAGGCTTTTTAAAATAAGAGTAGGAAAGAAAAAAAAAAGCCAGGTGTGATGGATTGTGGGAAACAGAAATGGTTGTGTTTACTACTCTCGGGATGCTTATGCTGGTGGAACTGGAGCTTTTATGCAGAACTGGGATGCAGGAGAGCAAACACTGTGTATCTGGGCATGAACTCCATCCTGACTGTTTTTTTTGGGAGGGGGCTGAAGCTCAAACTCTGGATGTGTTTGCTTCGTTTCTACACGACCGACCCAACAAAACACTTGGACATGAGCTGCAAATACAGTCAGGAAAGGACAAAGCAGGTCAATCTGCATACTAGCAAACAACCAGTCCAAACTAGTCCTAGTCTCAACCTTACTACCATTAAAACCAGAAAGAAAAATTTTATCAATCCACGATTTTCAATAAGTACAGTTAATATTAATGGCCTCTGCAATTGACTTAAAAGTCATCTTAAAGTGACGGTACACCCAAAAATTTTAATTGGTCATCATTTACTCACTCTCATGTTATTCCAAACCTGTATGAATTTCTTATTTCATTCTTATAAGAAGATATTTTGAAGAATGTTGGTAACCAAACAGTTGATCTTGAGGGTGAAAAAAGGATATATTTTTTTCATTTTTGGGTGAACTTCCTTTAAAGGCATGTTTAAGTCCTACTGGGAACTTTGTATATACGATTTGGGAAGTCGTGATTACAATGCCGGGTGCTTTCACATTACTTTTGTAAGAGCAAGATGGCGATGTACCTTTTTATACATAACATATAAGATTTTTTAACTCTACATCTAAAAATTGATGAATAAATCTAAATAAAACTAAAGCTATTAAAAATCGTTTTAGTTAATTGAAATAAGGTGAAATTAAATTAAATATAAATGAAAATTACAAATCTTGTCTTGGCAACAAACTGAAATAAAACGTTTACGATAAAATCACTACTATATATTTAAAAAAAAAAGTAAAACATTTAAATGAAAAAATTAATAAATTATGCAAAACATTTTCTATCAATCTGAAATAAATCAATTAAAATGCCTTCCATAATAAACATGAAAAGCATGTAAAATTAATAAAAATGAAAAGCACATAAAATTAATGTCCTTTAAATGTAAAAAAGAAAACATCTATATATAAAAAATGAAACTTAAAATGTAAAAATAAAAGCTAATAAGACAAAAATGAAAAGTTAAATGAAAATGACAGTGTTGCCTTGGCAATTAACTGAATGTTTACATTAAAATAAAATTACTACTATAAACTACTAAAACGTACTACAATTATTAAAAAAAAAAACTAAATATAAATATTTGTAAAAGTCATAAATATGACAAGCACATAAAATTACTAAGACTTGAAACTAAAAATATAAAAAAGAAACTTAAAATATAAAAAACAATGCTAACTGAATATATAAATATCAAAATAGTAAGTAAATACTAAAATAAATTTGCAGTCATTAATCTAAAAATCAGCTGAAAGGTCACGGGAGGTCAAGCAGGTTTTTTGCTTACCTCATACGTAAGAGAGTTGAGCGTGGACGCGAGAACGTGGATTTGGCAGGACGCTCGTCTTTGAACGCAGTGGTGTATTTGAGCTAATGTCCTCCCGACTTGGTGCTTGTCATCAACCGCGGGAGAAAATTTGCCTATTTGGTTCAATAAGCATGTGCTCAGGGCAGATGATGTCATTGCTCGTGTAACCTGTGCTCCATTACAGGTAAATAACATAACAGAGATGCTAAATGGGTCTCATTGGCTCATTACAGATGCGCCATTTAAAAAAACACCAGGCTCTGCATATGAAACACTATCCTCCCTCCGGGGCGAGAAAAGTGACTGCTGTCGTTTAGCGATAAGTACATTCAGTTACATAGATGCTATTGTGAATCTGAGACTCTGATTAGCGTCCATGCTAATCTCCTGTGTGTCTCAATGGATTAGCCGCATGGGGTCAGGACTGTTGATGTATTTCCGTTCCTTTTCTGATTAAATATCTGCTCACTCGCTCAGATAAGTATTTGCTTTTTACTTAAATCTAGCCGTGGGCTCAGGTAGTTCACTGCAGTGAAAACAAATAAAACAGAACATAAATCTGGGAGTTTAGACATGCAGACTCTTACTGACAACACACAATGAGGTCAGATGGGCTTTTCGCAAAACGAAATGACTATAAAGCTTCATGGAAAAGCCCTTTAGGACAGATAAACCCCACCTCTGTCAATTTATTAAAAACCTCAAACGAAGCTCGTTTGTTTTGTTTTTTTTTCTCTGGAAAAACTCAGTAAAAGGGTAACAGTACATAACCTGCCTTCACTGTGTAGGGTCAACGATAAACCATAATGATTCAAAAAATACAATTATTTAACATAATATAAAAATCATTATAATGTAAATATAAATAAAAATATTTTAAAATCTAATTTAAAATGCATGTGTCAAGTTCTTAGAAATGTTATCTTTTGTATTAATGTATATATATATATATATATATATATATATATATATATATATATATATATATATGTATATGAATATAAATAGTGTGCATATATATATATATATATATATATATATATATATATATATATATATACTATCAATGACTAAGAAAATAAAACTGTCAACTGGTGCAAGGATCAATTAATAAAACATTTTAATAAAATATAACAATATAAGTATAAGAAATATGAATACATAAATATAAATAAATGTTCCATATACTGCATACCTTTCCTTAAATATTTAATTCATATTGAAGTTATACACACACACACACACACACACACACACACACACACACACACAAAGTGTACCATCCATATACCTTTCCTTGCATATTAACATACACATTTAAAACATAATTATTAATCATTAAATATAAACTCATATAAACTTATTATATACTTTAACATTTTATGTATTTTTTTTATTAATTAGATTTTTATATATATATATATATACACACACACACACACACACACATTTTTTTTTCTTTACACCTTACATTTGACTGTACATATTTTTTATATTTAAGTCATTATCTTTTTTTTAAATGTTGTTGTTATTTTGAATAGAACAATGCAAATGTGTGTAACATCACTGACCCTGTAATCATAAATGTGATCATTTCTCTGCCAGAGCATCTCCTGTCCTCATGAAAAACAGAGCAGCGTTTGATGTTGAGACCTTTGCTCTGGACTCACTCTAAACACACAGGCTTTCATCTGGGGTCTGTGTCATTTTGCTAACATACAAGTCTGTCTCATTATTACCCTGCAGTTTATATAATTCCACTCTTTTGCTGTTTGCAACTCGCCAAGTCATATTAGCATAGCATCTTTCCCTGATGAACAAGACGGAAGCATGCGGCCATCACTCTCGACGACATTTATGACCAACAGAGGAACAGGTCTGGACTGGACCTGCTAGCTGTATGAGCAAAACAAGCACATTAAGAAAGTTTTCATTATTTATGTGCTACCTGTGCCAGTGGGCCGCTAATGCAGTGTTTGCTTCCACATCTTTCAAGGAATGTTCAACGAGCGAGTCGTTTATCAGAAACAAGCGGCTTTCCACGGATTCGTTTACCCAAAAGGCAATGAGTGTGTTTAATATGCCTGTGATTTAGGGTTGGATCCTTCTCAGCTTTAAAACACCACGTTGACCTCTGCGCAGAGTTTGTTCTTAGATATAACATATGTGAACTCTCCACCATCTAAGCAGTTTTCAGAAGCGTTTATGAAGCATCAGTAGACGCTGTAGGGAAGTGTCCTATCTTTACCTCTGAGTTGCTCAACTTTACAAGCCTTTACAAGACCGTAAACACATCTGCAAAGCTCAAGCGTCACAAACTCACTTTAATCCAGCTATTTATTAACCGTTTTAATGGGAAACCAGCAACAGAATACGTTCATAAACTTTATACCACCAAGAAACATCCTTCCAGGTAAAGCCTTTGTATTTTATATTTTATACACACAATGACTTGTGTTTTTTTTCCTCACAATTGCTAACATACAGCAACTTTCTCCATCTCCCAATTCAGGCTTGTTTTCTCCAGATTCTGAGTTTTCACCTTGCAGTTCTGACTTTTTTCTCTGAATTTGGGTTTTACAATTCTGATTTTTTTCAGCAGATTTCTGACATTTTTCTTGGAATTCTAAGTTTCCATCCTGCAATTCTGCCTCCCCCCCTTCAGAATTCTTAGTTATCTCACAATTCTAAATTTCCCCCCAGAGTTCTAAGTTTACATTTAAAAATTCTGACTTTTTTTTTTCCTCTGAAATTTGAGTCTGCATCTTGCAATTCTGACTATTTTTCCTTATAATTCAGAGTTTTTAGGTTTGAGTTTTCACGAGTGAGAGTTTACATCTCACAGTTCTGAACTTTTCTCATAATTTGGGCTTCACATCTCTTAATTCAGACTCTTCCAGAGTTTCCATCTCGCAATTCAGACATTTTTATTTTTTTTGTACAATTCACAATTTACACCTCACAATTAATTAATAACAATTGCGAAAACAGTCCAAAAACTTTTTTTTATATGTTTAGTCTGTGGCATATATAAGCTTCCATAGGTTAAGATCCCAAAATACTAACTCTATTAAAACTTGCACCATTGCAAATCCAGTCTGGAGGCTTGATAACCCAAAAACGAGCATACTGAGATAACGATCGTTACTGAACCAGATGATTCTTTCAGTTATTAGAGCAGCTAATGTGAGAAATCATTGTGGGTTTATGTGTAAAAAATACCTTTAGGCTGCGGAGAGGGTTGGAATGCAATAGAGAAACACTAAAGAGGGAAGTTGCGGGGAGGCTTATCAATCAAACAATACAGTTCACATAAATGACAGCAATAAACTCGCAGCCCAGGCTGTGAGCACACTGCTGTTCCCACGAGCCAATCGTCTCATGTCGTACTATAACACAACCTCATAAAAATCTTCAGCACTGTCGGAGCGCTCTAAAATCAACAGCCCTAAACCCACGTCACCAGTGGTCTTTAGCCCGTCATAATTTACAGCTTAGTGACTTTGTGCCTTCGTGGGCCCGTGATGATCACAAGACCGCGAGGAGTTCTGTTCAACTTAAATGCTTCTGACAACCGAATGATAGGCTGATGATTTAGAGGCTAATTAATGAAATAATACATTGGAGGCTCTTGCTGTGCTTTAATGTGTTCAGTATGGCGCTGGCTGATAAATGGGCCCTCACCTGATTGATAGGACCAATTAGTGTGAGTCCATTCTTGAATCATTCTGGGAACAATAACCGCTGCTGTGCTCCAAATCCAAACGGTGACCGAATACATAAAAGGAGACTGTAGCTGGATCAAAAGCAATGGAAATGAACTCAATACTACAGGAAAATGATATGATCTCACTGGACAATTTGCTTTGATTAGCATCTGATGAACTTTTCATCTATGATTTTAATGTTGAGACCTAAACTAATGTTACTTTTTTCCTACATAAATAAATACATTATTATTACAATTAAAAATAGGATTTTTTTTAGGCTAAAGAAAATTAAATTATTAGAAAAAGCTTAAAGCAATAACTTACAATTAGACGCTTTTCTGAAAACATTTGAAAATAATACTTTTATTTATCATTTAGGATAAAAGCATCTCCGAAATGACTAAATGTAAATGTAATACTAATAATAATACAATATAATATGATAATCAATGTTGGAATTGTTAAAACTATTAAAAGTCATTAACTGTTCTTTAATTAATAAATCTATACAATATAACAAAATATAAATATTACATAAAAACACTTAAAAATCTAAAATATTGCCTTGGCAACCAACTAAAAAAAAGTTGGATGAATTAATGAATAAAAAGGAATGAATGAATAAATCTAATAAAAGTGAAACTAAAAATAAGCAGAACTAAAAATAAGCAGAACTAAAAATAAGCAGAAAAAATTAAAATATAAAAATAAAAAAAAATTAATAAATAATATAATAGTATATAAATCATACTAAAATAACACTGAACATAATATAATATAATATAATATAATATAAATTAATAAAGCTGACAGAATTGAGTGACACATAACCAACAGTACATGTTGTGAAATGAAACTGTTATTTTAATAAAAAAAGGACTAGCCTATTGGGGCCACAAGGCACATTTGTTAATACATGTCTCATATTTGGATTTGAACGCCGCTGACCCTCGCTGTCTGTCTGTGGAGACGCTCTCCCATCTGACAGCTTTAGCTGGAGACGTTCAGCAGTCCAGACAAAAGGCTGCGTATGCAGATCCCATCAGCCAGAAGCCATCATATCACTGACGGATGTTTACAATAGGGTCATAAAATGTCAAAAACAGGAACCTCCTCGGAGCTTGTAACTTTCAGAAACCCTAAATCTTCATGCCAGCCGGATGCATACGGTGCAGACGCGGCTCGTGTGAGGTCAGCGCTTCCCCAGGGCCCGACACACACAACACTAAACGCCTGCGTTTGACGCTCATGCGGATTGAGGGTTGGAATGTTGCATGTTAGCCGTGGACAGAGGGGGTATTGGATTTTGTGGTTAGTGACTGTCCTGTCGTTGCGTTCCACCCCTGAATATTCCTCTCCAGCTGTAGCCCATCGTCCAATCCACTTCCTGTCCCACCGTCATTATAACACTCTATTCTAACATTTGAGACTTCAAATACCATTTTTTTAGGACGTCTACCTTCAAGTAACATAGAAATAGCAAATGTCCAGGTCATATTTCAACCCTAAAACAAAAATTGCACTCCAAAATCAAAGACAATTTTCATTTTGCATGAAGAAAGTGAAGACGGCTTTGAGACTATGACATTTTTTGCTGACATTATTTGACCCTAAAGCATAATCTCATAATTATAGCAATATATATATATAGATATTACAAGCTTTTTTTTCTTCTTATAATCAGTGTTGTTATTGTTAACTGACATGCTCTTAAAATAATTTTTACTAATTGAAAGAAGGCTGAAATTAAATAAAATATAAATATCAGATGAAAAACATAAGAATTTTAAAAGGTTAGAAATGTAAGAAAAGGTAAGAAAAATTACAAATGATGCCATGCCAACTAGCTGAAATATGTTTACTGAAATTAAAACATAAATAAAAAAGATAAATGGAAATGGAAAAAATAATTAATTAAAAAAGCAAAAGTTAAAAAAAAAAATTAAAAGACAAACTCAAAGCATGAAAAAAGCTAATTCAAAATATTAATAAATATTATTTTAGTGTATCAATACTAAAATTAACACCTGTAATAATTAATTTTTAAAGTAATGATTCTCAATATTGTAATACAGTGTATATTTACATAAAACTAATATAAATATATGGGGAACGTGGTCAGTTTTAATGAAAATTGAATTAGAAATAAAAAACAATAAAAAAATGGCAACACAAAACAATATATAGATGAAAACCAAAAGCATAGAAATAAATTCTAAATATTAATAAATATTATTATAGTATATAAATGATATTAAAATAACACTGGTAATAATTCCCATTTGTAGTTATTTTAGTGATTATTCTCATTGTCATTCAGTATTTTACATAGAAAAAAAATACTATAATATACATCAAAATAATAAATACTATAATATACTAAAATATACCATCACATAAATATATTGGGAACATTTTAATGACAATTCTGTCTCAAAAATCATAGTTTTAAAAAAGGCTTCATTTTCTAAACTAAGATGAAATCAAAAGGCTAAATGAAACTAAATATGACCTTTACATTTTTGACAGGTTTGACGAGATTCATTCTCTTGTGCTTTGCGTCACTCAGTGAGCAACACTGTCCTTAAATCTCTTCAAGAGAAGAAGGTGAGAGAGAGAAAGAGAGGGAAGTGTGTAAAAGAGAGCTAGAGAGACTGAGCTGATAGTACAGATAAACACCACGCTCACATACAGTAGCGCTTCACATCATTAGAGCGCTGGCAGTGACGCAGACGATGCTGAATTAGCCGGCACTGATTGTGCTAAATGTAGGAAAGACGCAGTTCAAACAGGGTTAGTCTGTGTGCCGCTGCCAGACGTGGTGATGAAGTGTACAATCGTGTCCTTTGGGAGCACAGGAACTGTAATGTTATGCCATGTGCAGATGTAAATCAAACTCAGGCCCAACAGGAAGTGGTAGGGAGGAGGATTGAGAGAGCGTCAAAACCTCCACCTGAGAACCACAGACCAGGAAGGGAAGGAGGAGGAACTGAAGGACGTACTGTATAATGATATCCGAATAAAACATGTTTTTTATTTTTATTGAGAATAAAGGCAGAGAGGAGCGTCATTTCTACGCAATACATTTTCATGTCTTCATCATTTATGTATGGAAGCCTGTTTCTGTCACAGAATTAAAAAGAAAAAAGGCAATTGTGACATTTTATCTCACAATTTGGACTTTTTGGAGAAAAATCGCAAGATATAAACAGAATAGCAAAAATTTCCTTACAATTCTAGGTTTATATCTCACTTTTGTTTTTGTTTTGTTTCAGCCATGGAATAAAAAATAAAAATAAAGATATTGCAACCTTTTCTCCTAATTTTGACTCCTTTTTTTCCCCCATAACTGAGTTTATATTATTTTTCCCCCTCAGAATTTCACGTTTGTTTCTTGCAATTCTGAGTTTATATCTTGCAATTTATATTTAAAAGTCACAATTCATAGAATTTATTTATTTTTTTCTAAGAAATGTGAGAAAATAAGTTGGTTTTATGACATATAAACTTTTTGCAATTATGGTCATGAAGAATATGTACTTTATAAGTTCTAATAAACAGCCAATATGTTAATAATAGGCATGCTAATAAGCAACTTAATAATGAGAATGATATTTAACTGTCACCAAGTGCAATTTACTAATTTTGATGAAAAAGATGCGATTTATGTTACACAGTTTCATATTTCTTCATTTTAACCCATTCTTTCTACAAATTGTACATCAGTAACACTTTCCAGCCTGTTAAACTTTTTAAAATAAACCCTAACTAACAAAAGCCACTTCCTTAATGACATCACCCTCCAGGAAGTGACATCATTTTGGTGAGAAAACAACAGTCCAAACATCTATGAGTATTAGCAATGGTTCTAATGAGTTCTGTGTTTTGCTCTCTCTCTCATGTGTCTAAGCATGCGCACTAACCATTAAGTGCTACGATGTGACTCCCATTCTAAAACGTGTCTTAAGTGAGGGTCGGTGGGATAAGTGGCCTGTCTTTTTTGTACAAAAGATGGTCAAAAGTTTGTTTATGTTTGTAATGAATCATCAATCGTTAATGAAAACGTCCTCCAGAGCTTGGCAATCACTGGACATGATTAAGCCAGCCGGCACTAAAACCCACTAAAAAACATGCATGAGTTTAAAACTCTCTTTCATTCTCAGGATCAATTAAAAAGCACTCTAGGAGAGTGATGAGTTTCTTCATGTCGGACATGAAAGCGCACTGGACTTGAGGACGGTTAACCCGGTAGCACTCAGCTCTTGTGGGAGATCCGGTCTTTTAGCATTGCGAGAGCAGCTGCTTTCTGCTGTCTGGCCCTGTGATCTGACACGTCGGGGAGCTGGACTTCACAGCTCTGAGTGAAACGCCTCAGGCCTCTAAAAGGACCGAACACGTTTCGCACATCTACGGCCCGAAATAATAATAAAAAAAAAGAATAACACAGCATCAGAGAAAGGGCAAGAAAGCAGTCGGTGTGACTGCAGCGTACACTGGACTTCACGGGGGGTCACGGCGTCACGCTTATATTGCTGGTGTTTTTCACCCAAAGACAATCTTCATGATTTATTCACACACACATCATTCCAATCAAGAATCTGCATGTACATTAAACAGTTAGTGTTGAGCTGCATAAAATGAAAAAAGCACAATAAATGCACCATGAAAGTAGCCTTGAGGTCATATGAAAGGCTTTGCATGAGGAGGAAAAGGACTGTTCTGATAGATTCATGACGTGTATGCACAATATATCATTTAAAAGTTTGGGGTCGGTAAGATCATTTGATCATAAATACAATAAAAAGCTGTAAGTGTTGTGAAATTCTTATTACAACTTAAAAATAGACTGGTTTCTAATCTGCATCTATTTGAATGTACATTTTTTTCTGTGTCGATGCAAAGTGAATTTTCAGGCATATTGTCTTCAGTTGTCACAAAAGCTGAACAGTTGCTTAATATTTTTGCGGAAACATTTTCAGGATTCTTGTGATGAATATTAAAGTTCAGAAACATTTATTAATTTTTTTTCTTACTATGCAATTTTGATCAATTTAATGCTTCCTTGCTGAAAAAAGTTTCATTTTTTGTTTTTTTTCATCGTAGTGGACTTTTGTACATTAGTATATTGATGCGTTATATCAGTTACTTGCTTGATTTGACAAGATTCTTTTTAACCATCACTTTGACTGGAATATTCACATAGTACATTATCTTACCATGATAATACTTTTCTTTGAACCCAAAAACCTTCATATATATAATTTACTAATAATTTAATGACCATGTAAGCAGATCTCAGAATTAATATACATTTTGCAGAGTACACATTATAATATTGTGATGCCTAAATTTACTTTCTAGACATTTACATTTTTAATTTAACCTATTATCAAAAATATTATATTAGGTTCATCCATAACTAACATTTCTAGTATTTAATTTAATTTAATTTAATTTAATTTAATTTAATTTAATTTAATTTAATTTAATTTAATTTAATTTAATTTTTGATTTTAGTCCTTTTTGGAGCATGACAGGCACATGTACTAATATTTTATTTTTAGTTCTTTTTGGAGCATGACAGGGACATGAACTATGAACATTGTATTGAAAAAGCCTGCATGAAGTTTTATTTCCACAGAAATATTAACTGCACTGAAATGGCATGAGTGAGACTAACCATAGGGTTTTAAAAAACTATTATCTTTTGGTCCAACATATCAGATGCACACAGTCTTTGATTGTTTTGGAGCACCACTGATTTTAAAGAGCATTACACACCTACTTCAATGCTCTGTGATCTAAGCTGTTTTCCATTTTCATGAACTATATAATGTTTAAAGAGACCTGTGGTTTCCCTCGGGCAGTGGAGGTGCAGTTCAACCTTAACAACAGATGTTGGACAACAGGGACGAAGGTATCGAGACCCATTCATTTGTCCTCTTTTGTGTGGCTTTTTAAGAGACGATTTTGTGAAAATGCAACACTAGCGAGTGGTCACCCTCAGCTCCACGAACTGACATGATTCACGAGGGAGAGTACATAAGATTACATGATGTCACACGCTTCCATCCTTTTTGAATCAGAACACACGAGAAGTCACTTTCAGGAACTCGCTTCAGAAGCATGACGTTTGTCTGGAGTAATCATTTACTACACAGAACTACACTCATTATCATAATCTCGGTGGTTAATAGCCAAATCCATTAGCCGATCTCAAACATTTAAAGACACGTGTTTATTTATCACATGATCACACTCTGCACGCTATTGAATTCTTATCTGATATTGAATGTTATATATAATTTATGATGCCTGTTAAATATGTGTGTGTGTGCAATTTGCTAAAAGGTGCAGGACACGGCAGGAGCTGCTGGGAAGGTTGGTTGGAGTGTAACTAGTAACCCTGATCAGGATCACAATTCCTAGTACTTTTGCTTCCTCCATTAAACAAGCTGATTGATCACCTCGCCATTAAAAGGTACCTGATAAACCAAGCATGCTCGCATACTTTTTTTTGACACAATTTTACAATAAGGTTCTGTTTGTTAAAGGAAACAAAGGTTCCACCCAAAATGAAAATTCGCTGGAAATTTATTACACCCTTAGGCCGCTCGTTGTTACGAGTCAGGCCTTTCTGTACTGTTTTATAAAGGACGATACCCTCTTGTTGTAGTTTCCTGCTCCGTGCTGGAATGTGCTGTTGTGTTTATTTAACTTTACAGATAAATATATGCATCTATCTAACACCGCGTCAACTCTACACTGAGCATCACTGGCCAAGCATGAAAAGCAATACGAGCGCTAGCCCAACAGATCACGGAAAAGCATAAATTCATGGAGAAATAATTTCATGAGGGAGAGAGCGGTTCACATTTATCTGAGAATTGAAAAAAACAGCATCTCATTCAGTCACAGAGAACGGCCAAAAGTGATTCAGGGACCTTGTAATGCATTCTACCATATTACTCATACTATTTTTGCAGTATGTTTGCCGCAACATGGAGGCATGCAGAACGCTACCTGGAATAATGTATTCCTGACAATCCAAAGGACTCAACTCATTGCTCGGCTCATTGTATGATTTTAAACAATCTTCTGGGATCATACTTGTTCAAGACTTTCAAAAAGTTAAGACTTTTAATCACAAATTTGAATTAAAAATATAAAATAACTGATGAAAATTGGACACTGCTTGCAGAATTAATCATCGACAAGATAGCAAACTACAGTTTGAAGTGTCTATCAAAATACACAATGTTTTAATAAACATACACTCAAAAATTTGGGGTCAGTTAAGATTTATTAATTATATAATAAATATATATCTATATTATCTAAGTGTGTGTGTTGGTGCTGGTGTGTGTGTGTGTGAAAAAGAAGGTTTCATGTGTATGAATAAAAAAATACATAAGATTGATTGACACATTCTTATCTCACCAATCAGGACTTTTCTCCTCAACACGTCTTTTTTTGTCTTCTTAATGTGAGATAAACTCAGAATTGTGAGATAAAAAGTCGCAGTTGGATTTTTTTATTCTTTTATTCTGTTGCAGAAAACAAACCATCCCACACTTCTGCTCACCAACGGCTGCATTTATGTTATCAAAAATACAGTTAAATTAAATTAAATTAAATACATTTTTATTACAATTTAAAATACCGGTTTTCAATTTAAATTTATTATAAAATGTAATTTATTCCATGTGGATGTAAAGCTGATTTTTTCAGCATCATTACTTTCAGATCTTCAGTGTCATATGATCCTTCAGAAATCATTCAATCATGATGATTTGCTGCACATGAAACATTTCTGATTATTTTCGATGTTAAAAACAGTTGAACTGCTTCATATTTTGTGGAAACCGCGATGCAGCATTTAAGAACAGCATTTATTTGAAATAGAAATCTTTTGTAACATTCTAAATGTCTTTAGTGTCAGTTCTGATCAATTTGATGCATAATTGCTGAATAAAAGCATTCACTTCTTTCCAACTTGTCTGTATATGTAGTGCACAGTATGCAGCAGTAAAGTGTTTTTACAATTACAGTACTAATATGCTAATAATATCAAACCGTTGGTTGAACCAAGTTGACAAAACAGAAGGAACAGAGACTTTCTGTCCAGATAGACGACGTTCAGAGTTATGTCACCTTTACACAAGATGAAGTGGAGCTTGAGAGACGTGCTGAAAGTTAAATATCCCAGGAGGGCTTGATCAGAGAGAGCAGCCATCAGTCAATCCTATAGGACACTGGCGGCCGCCCATGTGTTCGGATGACCTGATCGCCCCGAAAGGGGGAGGAGAAAAAGAAGGAAAAAAGACAAAGGAAAGGGGAAAAACAAGGGGGAAGAGGAGGAGAGAGAGAGAGAGAGAGAGAGAGAGAGAGAGAGAGCGCAGGATATTTGGAAGTAGCATTTGGAAACAAAGCCTACAACCAAAAAATATACTGATTTGACCACCTCTGCAGCATATAATATGTATACTTATATTTATAAAGTTACATTTATTTATATTGTGCTTTAAAAAATGTTTTAAAGCAGGAAAATAACTGTTAATGCATGTACATTAAATGCATTAAATGTGCATTAATCAATTATGAAACACATTCAATTTTAGACACAAAGAACATCTGGTACAAGAAAGTCGACATAAAAATGCGCAATTTAGCCTCATTTTGTTCAGTGCTGATTCCATTCAGTTTAATAGTGTCAATGTTGTAAATTCATCAATTATGTGTTTTTCACTTTCAGCTCTACATAAGTTCAATACATAAGAAGTAGTATTCAGCTCAATAACTTTGTCAATGTTTACCAAAAATTCATCCAATTATGAAACAAATTACATTTCAGCTGTAGAAGAACCTCTATGGAAGATGGTGTCGATTATTCAGCTCCAATGTAGTTGTTTCTAGTTCAGTCAATAACTGTCATCAATGTTGTAAAATTAATCAGTTTGAACCAAATTTAATTTCAGATATAAAGCAGCACTACAGAAGACAGAAGTATTGTTATTCAAACCCCGATTCCAGTTCAATTTTGTTTGTCTTCCAGAGTCTTCAGTGGCTGTTTCTCAATTCTTGTGTTCTCGTGGAGACCGGTCTTGCCAGGCTACCTTTATTTCAGATTATTATAGACAATACTTTCATAGTATTTATATTATTCTTTACCATTAAATTATTATTTACCCTATATATTTGTAAAAATTAGTAGGCTTAGGCATGTATATTTAATGTTAGCTATATTTTGTCAATGTAAAAAATATAAATGTAATAAAATTATCAATGCTAAAAAAATATATCAATAAAAAGTATGCATGCTTTTTTTCCAGGTCTTTATCACTGCCTTATGCAAATGATGCAAAACAAAACAAAAATGTTTCCTTTCACGAGCTGTTGCGTATTCACAGACTTGCGAGCTTACAGGCTTTCGTACATCGTCCGCCGTAGTCTTTTGGGATTTCTAACGGTTCGATTCGATGCATCCTCGATATCAAGAACACATCCGGGCACTTTCACATCGTCCTCTGTACTTGCATTTTCTTGAGTACTTGAACTTAACTTCGACGGTTAATGATGACGGTAGAGTTAGAACACAAGGATGCAAGTTTGCTAAAGGACGCATATTGAGAAACGGTCAGTGCAGTTAAATTGATAATATTACTGAATATTATTACATATAGCATGCAAACATCCATTTGCATGGAATATCTTTGTATCCCTATAATGCAATGCAATGCATTTGGTTTGACCTCACATTAGTGACAATCTTTCAAGTTAACTCTATTCAAGTTATTATTTTTGAAATGCTAAATGGATGTCACTTGTTAGAATTAAGAATGTTGGAGAAGTCATGTGACGAAGCATACTTCTATAGCTCGAAATGCTTATGCATAATGCATACTTTTTCATGCAGCACAATAAATAAATTTTATATATATATATATATATAGATAGATAGTGTGAAGTATGCGTGTCGGTACACTAGCTTTCAAAGTTACAGTTTAGTATAACCATATACAATTGTGTTTAAAACTTACATCATAATGCAAAATATCTTAATGGTGTTCTGGAATGGACATTTAATTAATGCAAAATATAATTTTTGTATTTTTGTATTGTATTATGTGTCTATGATAATTGAGACCATTCAAAGTTACAGGATTTTTTTTTTTCTTAATTCAACACCATAACATGATTTGAGGACTCATTCACGTCTGGAGCCAGGCTTTACCTGAAGTTGTGTTTAAATCCTAAGAAAGTACCACTAATTAAAATACACTGATACTTTTCCAATAAATGCTTGAGCGCAGGATTTGTATGAGTGGGAAGGACTAAAACCCTTAATGTTACCATTCAGATAAAACAGGTTTAATGTGGATAAACCATCCAGAGAATGTTTCGTCTCGCCTGTGGTTAATCTTCAAACCCGGCAGGTGTTCTCCTTTCTTTTTGGGTAACAAAAAACTCTTAATAGTACGCCAACACAAAAGTGCCTTTGTGAACAAGCGAGTCTTTTTTTTGTATTAATGGATGTGGTTCAGCATGTAAGCGTTTGTGTGTGTGTGGTTTGGGGTACTTTCACTATCCTACCAATCCTCAATCCAAGTCCAACATGGTTAAAGAACATGTATACATCAAGTAAAACTCAAATATTTGGAGTAGGAAATGAGTAACCGGGGAAAAATGGAAGTGAGAGACTCTTCCCAAGCCAAATCCGGTATATGATGATATGACAGAGGCCAAAACAGATGGGTTACTGGGAAGTGTGTCGTCTCGCTGGTTCAACACTCATCTCTGGATTCATGCCACAAAGAAATTCTGGAAGTTCCCAAGATAGTGAAGAGATATGATTGCTGTCTTTCCTAAACACACGTGTTTGGCAGAAACATCCACACTGCATGAAAACACAAGACGCCACAAGAAGCCACACTATCCAGACAACAGGAGTGAATTTAGCATGTAGGTCAAATAAAGGCAATCAGACTGAAAAGTCTCCCCTCCTTTTTTTTATTATTAGTCACTGCCTGAATCCATTCCTCCTGGAGAATCCAGTGGAAACAAACTGATCAGCACATTCCACACGGGGAGCTCGTTTACAAGCTGCTGCTAACAACACCTTCCACTTGTTGCAGACCATGAGAAATTACAAAAAACAGAAAGGAAGCCTGGAACGCGTCCAATGTCTGTCCGGCCTTCTGGAGCCCAAACGCTCAGTTTAATGGAACAATATTACGATGTGGGATTGAGATATTGTTTTGTGAAAAATGAACCAGTATTTTAAAAGTAAAAAGAAAAGAAAAGAAAAAATGAACAATATTACAGTTATGGGTTGCATTAGAGGCTAACTTGGAACAAAACGGGCTTAAAAAATGTCCTCATTGAATGATGTTGTTTTTTTTAACCAGTAATACTGGTTTAATTAGACAAAACTAAACAGAAAAAAATAAATCTTTAAAAAAAGTGTTTATAATACAGCAATATAATGATTGATGTGACTGAAATGTTTTTGGTTTCACTAAACAAACAAACCAAGTGAATAATCTTTTATAATTATTAAAAAAAAATGGTACTATTTTACTCTTGCATTACAAAGATGCAAAAAACATGGTATTGCAGTATTTTTATAATGTAATAAAATATATATAATAAATAAAGACTAACTGATATATTAACAATATGTAAAAAAGTAATACTTATTCTTTTTTATTAATATTTAGTACATTTTTAAATGTTTTAATATTTTTTAATATTTTTTATATTTTTTAAATATTTGTAATCCTCTTTAATATTTAAAAACTTTTCTAATTTTTTTATAGTTATAAATAATGACATTTTTAGTCTAAAACATTTTAATATTGTGACATTAGTTTCAGCACATTTTCCAGCAAACTTGCATTATTGTAATCAAAAAAAAAAAAAACATGGCACTGCAGTTTTTTATTTGTTTCAGCGCTATGTAATGCAGTAAAAAAATAAAATATTGCACTACTGTCATATTAATTATACAAAAATATATATGCATTATGGTAATGAGAATATGTGAGGAAAAATGTGTCAATGCAAAATATCCTAAAAAAAGAGGTTTAATTTTTGTTGTGGAAAATATGTTTCATTTATTAATTATGTTTTATTTATTTATTAAAATTTTGTTTATTAATTTAGTATTTTGTGATGACATGCTTTTGTGAGATTTGCATCTATACTTCTTTTACTAAAATTTTATAAATACAATAATAAAAAATCACAAACACACAAAAGTAATTTAAGTCTTTCAAAGTCTGCAAACTTCAACTTCTTTGACTTTGAGACAGAGAGAGAGAGAGAGATAGACAGCTCAAAGGTAGAGAGACAGTGTCCACATAACACATGTGAAGCTCCTGTTCCCACAGTTGAGCAACATTTCTCATATGGAAACACAAGGTGAACCGATAACACTGTGGGAAATTATACAATATAGGGTGGTTGGCAAGGCAAAACCAATGAGAGACGCAAACAGATTACAGTACATATACACCATTTATTAAGGTAAATGGCTTTTAAAATGAAAAAACAGCATTTGTGGACGAGTTAGTGATGCTTTGTTTTTAAGAAATCACAAGGGGGAACGAAGTCGAGAAAGTGTAAAAGACAGAAACAGAGCGGGCTTTATTAAAACATCTGGGAGTCATAGCAATACGTAACTGGAACG